>NC_090854.1:0-152500 GCF_024217435.2 Syngnathus scovelli | reverse complement strand
AGCTCGCCGGCCGCTGGAAGTCGAATGAGGCGCCGCGACCACCTCCGCGGTGCTTATAAACAGCCGATCCGCTCGGCGGGGGCTATTTTCGGCCACTTGGCTCGTGCGCACGGCCTCCCGGATGTGCCGGGCGGGTGCGCGAGCTCGCCGGCCGCTGGAAGTCGAATGAGGCGCCGCGACCACCACCGCGGTGCTTATAAACAGCCGATCCGCTCGGCGGGGGCTATTTTCGGCCACTTGGCTCGTGCGCACGGCCTCCCGGATGTGCCGGGCGGGTGCGCGAGCTCGCCGGCCGCTGGAAGTCGAATGAGGCGCCGCGACCACCTCCGCGGTGCTTATAAACAGCCGATTCGCTCGGCGGGGGCTATTTTCGGCCACTTGGCTCGTGCGCACGGCCTCCCGGATGTGCCGGGCGGGTGCGCGATCTCGCCGGCCGCTGGAAGTCGAATGAGGCGCCGCGACCACCTCCGCGGTGCTTATAAACACCCGATCCGCTTGGCGGGGGCTATTTTCGGCCACTTGGCTCGTGCGCACGGCCTCCCGGATGTGCCGGGCGGGTGCGCGAGCTCGCCGGCCGCTGGAAGTCGAATGAGGCGCCGCGACCACCTCCGCGGTGCTTATAAACTGCCGATCCGCTCGGCGGGGGCTATTTTCGGCCACTTGGCTCGTGCGCACGGCCTCCCGGATGTGCCGGGCGGGTGCGCGAGCTCGCCGGCCGCTTGAAGTCGAATGAGGCGCCGCGACCACCTCCGCGGTGCTTATAAACAGCCGATCCGCTCGGCGGGGGCTATTTTCGGCCACTTGGCTCGTGCGCACGGCCTCCCGGATGTGCCGGGCGGGTGCGCGAGCTCGCCGCCCGCCGGAAGTCGAATGAGGCGCCGCGACCACCTCCGCGGTGCTTATAAACAGCCGATCCGCTCGGCGGGTGCTATTTTCGGCCACTTGGCTCGTGCGCACGGCCTCCCGGATGTGCCGGGCGGGTGCGCGAGCTCGCCGGCCGCTGGAATTCGAATGAGGCGCCGCGACCACCTCCGCGGTGCTTATAAACGGCCGATCCGCTCGGCGGGGGCTATTTTCGGCCACTTGGCTCGTGCGCACGGCCTCCCGGATGTGCCGGGCGGGTGCGCGAGCTCGCCGGGCGCTGGAAGTCGAATGAGGCGCCGCGACCACCTCCGCGGTGCTTATAAACAGCCGATCCGCTCGGCGGGGGCTATTTTCGGCCACTTGGCTCGTGCGCACGGCCTCCCGGATGTGCCGGGCGGGTGCGCGAGCTCGCCGGCCGCTGGAAGTCGAATGAGGCGCCGCGACCACCTCCGCGGTGCTTATAAACAGCCGATCCGCTCGGCGGGGGCTATTTTCGGCCACTTGGCTCGTGCGCACGGCCTCCCGGATGTGCCGGGCGGGTGCGCGAGCTCGCCGGCCGCTGGAAGTCGAATGAGGCGCCGCGACCACCTCCGCGGTGCTTATAAACAGCCGATCCGCTCGGCGGGGGCTATTTTCGGCCACTTGGCTCGTGCGCACGGCCTCCCGGATGTGCCGGGCGGGTGCGCGAGCTCGCCGGCCGCTGGAAGTCGAATGAGGCGCCGCGACCACCTCCGCGGTGCTTATAAACAGCCGATCCGCTCGGCGGGGGCTATTTTCGGCCACTTGGCTCGTGCGCACGGCCTCCCGGATGTGCCGGGCGGGTGCGCGAGCTCGCTGGCCGCTGGAAGTCGAATGAGGCGCCGCGACCACCTCCGCGCTGCTTATAAACAGCCGATCCGCTCGGCGGGGGCTATTTTCGGCCACTTGGCTCGTGCGCACGGCCTCCCGGATGTGCCGGGCGGGTGCGCGAGCTCGCCGGCCGCTGGAAGTCGAATGAGGCGCCGCGACCACCTCCGCGGTGCTTATAAACAGCCGATCCGCTCGGCGGGGGCTATTTTCGGCCACTTGGCTCGTGCGCACGGCCTCCCGGATGTGCCGGGCGGGTGCGCGAGCTCGCCGGCCGCTGGAAGTCGAATGAGGCGCCGCGACCACCTCCGCGGTGCTTATAAACAGCCGATCCGCTCGGCGGGGGCTATTTTCGGCCACTTGGCTCGTGCGCACGGCCTCCCGGATGTGCCGGGCGGGTGCGCGAGCTCGCCGGCCGCTGGAAGTCGAATGAGGCGTCGCGACCACCTCCGCGGTGCTTATAAACAGCCGATCCGCTCGGCGGGGGCTATTTTCGGCCACTTGGCTCGTGCGCACGGCCTCCCGGATGTGCCGGGCGGGTGCGCGAGCTCGCCGGCCGCTGGAAGTCGAATGAGGCGCCGCGACCACCTCCGCGGTGCTTATAAACAGCCGATCCGCTCGGCGGGGGCTATTTTCGGCCACTTGGCTCGTGCGCACGGCCTCCCGGATGTGCCGGGCGGGTGCGCGAGCTCGCCGGCCGCTGGAAGTCGAATGAGGCGCCGCGACCACCTCCGCGGTGCTTATAAACAGCCGATCCGCTCGGCGGGGGCTATTTTCGGCCACTTGGCTCGTGCGCACGGCCTCCCGGATGTGCCGGGCGGGTGCGCGAGCTCGCCGGCCGCTGGAAGTCGAATGAGGCGCCGCGACCACCTCCGCGGTGCTTATAAACAGCCGATCCGCTCGGCGGGGGCTATTTTCGGCCACTTGGCTCGTGCGCACGGCCTCCCGGATGTGCCGGGCGGGTGCGCGAGCTCGCCGGCCGCTGGAAGTCGAATGAGGCGCCGCGATCTCCTCCGCGGTGCTTATAAAGTGCCGATCCGCTCGGCTTGGAGCTATTTCCGGCCTCCCGTTGGTGCCGGGCGGCGTGCGCGAGCTCGCCGGCCGCGATCTCCTCCGCGGTGCTTATAAACAGCAGCATGCGCACGGCCTCCCAGAATTTGAACACATTTCGTCAATAAATTTCGCATATTGAATTTTGAAGTTTAATATAATGCAACAATTGAGCTCGACTTATACAAAGGATATATCATAAAATCGTAAATTTCCGTCGAATTTTAGGGGGTCGACTTATACACCGAGTCGACCTGTACACCGGCAAATACGGTAAATACGATTAAATAAAATGATACGACTGGCATAAAAACAAATATAAACCACATAAAAATAAAAGTCACCATTACGTTGAATTATTGGGAGCACCGAGCTTGTTTCTCAGAAACGAGCCGGTCCCATCCAGGCGTAATCGGAGACAATGAAACCCGAAGTGGTTAAGGTTTGTCTTTTAATGCAGGATGCTTGGTCTCCATGTGCCGAAGCAGTTTTGAAGGCTTCATTGGCTCGCTCGCTAGTTTCAGGGGCGATTGTGTCTATAAAATGCAAAATGTTGGTTCACCTCACGGCTTACGGCCATACTACCCTGAGAACGCCCGATCTCGTCCGATCTCGGAAGCTAAGCAGGGTCGGGCCTGGTTAGTACTTGGATGGGAGACCGCCTGGGAATACCAGGTGCTGTAAGCTTTTTCTTTTTCTTATGTGCACTTCAATCGTTTAAGAAGCTATTTTTTACAACACCCATCACGAATGGCATCCGGAAACAGCAAGCCTAATTTAAACTCCGACATTGAAACTATAACACGAGTTTGAAAGCTATATTATGTGGTGACATCCACAGCATTGTAGTTAAATTTTTTACCGCTAGAGAGCAGACTATGTACAGTGAGCATGGCTCCCTGTGAACTCAAAGCAGCAGGCTTGACTTGTAAAAGAACCCAACACAACACTTCCATGAAGTGTTTTTAAACTTTTCAAGGCATTTATTTTGATTCAGCAAAATGCAGGTCGCAACGGCAAATTCGTGCTACCGCATAAAAAGCTGTCAATAACTTTTCATGATAGCCATGTTTCCAGAAAACACCAAAAGCCTTGGAAGAAAGCCTGTTTCGGCCCTGGTTGTAAAAAAAACAAAAAAAAAACAAAAGGGAAGGGTGACCGTCCGGGAATACCAGGTGCTGAAAGCCTTTTTTTTTTTTTTTTCCCACGTCAATTGTGAAAGGAAACTTTTACCACAGCCATCAAGTCCCGCCGCTGCTTGGCATGGTTTCAGGGGCGATTGTGTCTATAAAATGAAAAATTCTGAGCGGTCTCACGGCTTACGGCCATACTACCCTGAGAGCGCCCGATCTCGTCCGATCTCGGAGGCTAAGCAGGGTCGGGCCTGGTAAGTACTTGGATGGGACACCGCCTGGGAATACCATTTACCGTAAGCTTTTTTTTTTTTTTTTTTTTTTTCTTATGTGCACTTCAATCGTTTAAGCCAAGAACTTTTTACAGCACCCATCACGAATGGCATTCGGAAACTGCAAGCCTAGTTTGAACTCCGACACTGAAACTACAACAAGAGTTTAAAACCTACATTGTGTGGCGACAGCCATAGCATTGCAGTTCACGTTTTTACCGCTAGAGGACAGACTATGTACAGTGAATAAAGAGCATGGCTCCCTGTGAACTCAAAGCAGCAGTCTTTAGTTGTAAAAGAACCCAGCACAACACATTGCGCTTCCATGTAGTGTTTTTACCTTTTTCATGACATTTATTTTGATACAGCCAAATGCAGGTTTTGTGCACTTCACTTTTCCGTTGGGCATTCGCGTAGAACCCTATTCCAGTTACGGCCAGATTCTTTTAGACTAGTGGTCCCCAAACTTTCTTGCGCCACGGACCGGCTACGCGTCAGAAATATTTTTGCGGACCTGCCTTTATATATATAAATAAACAATAAATCTATATAAATAAATACTACATTTATAATAAATATATATAAATAGGATTAAATAAAATGATACGACTGGCATAAAAACAAATATAAACCACATAAAAATAAAAGTCACCATTACGTTGAATTATTGGGAGCACCGAGCTTGTTTCTCAGAAACGAGCCGGTCCCATCCAGGCGTAATCGGAGACAATGAAACCCGAAGTGGTTAAGGTTTGTTTTTTAATGCAGGATGCTTGGTCTCCATGTGCCGAAGCAGTTTTGAAGGCTTCATTGGCTCGCTCGCTAGTTTCAGGGGCGATTGTGTCTATAAAATGCAAAATGTTGGGTCACCTCACGGCTTACGGCCATACTACCCTGAGAACGCCCGATCTCGTCCGATCTCGGAAGCTAAGCAGGGTCGGGCCTGGTTAGTACTTGGATGGGAGACCGCCTGGGAATACCAGGTGCTGTAAGCTTTTTCTTTTTCTTATGTGCACTTCAATCGTTTAAGAAGCTATTTTTTACAACACCCATCACGAATGGCATCCGGAAACAGCAAGCCTAATTTAAACTCCGACATTGAAACTATAACACGAGTTTGAAAGCTATATTATGTGGTGACATCCACAGCATTGTAGTTAAATTTTTTACCGCTAGAGAGCAGACTATGTACAGTGAGCATGGCTCCCTGTGAACTCAAAGCAGCAGGCTTGACTTGTAAAAGAACCCAACACAACACTTCCATGAAGTAATTGTACTAAGTTCATTTTGTTTTTCCTTATTTAATCACTTCACTGGTTTCTTTTATATCAAACAAATTGTTTTAGGTTATTCACCTGACATGTTGATCCATCAGCTGATAAAGACGCGTCACCATCACATCTGTGACACTCTGATGAAGGCGGAAGAAACCGCCGAAACATGTCAGGTGAATAACCTAAAACAATTTGTTTGATATAAAAGAAACCAGTGAAGTGACTTCCATGAAGTGTTTTTAAACTTTTCAAGGCATTTATTTTGATTCAGCAAAATGCAGGTCGCAACGGCAAATTCGTGCTACCGCATAAAAAGCTGTCAATAACTTTTCATGATAGCCATGTTTCCAGAAAACACCAAAAGCCTTGGAAGAAAGCCTGTTTCGGCCCTGGTTGTAAAAAAAACAAAAAAAAAAAACAAAAGGGAAGGGTGACCGTCCGGGAATACCAGGTGCTGAAAGCCTTTTTTTTTTTTTTTTTCCCACGTCAATTGTGAAAGGAAACTTTTACCACAGCCATCAAGTCCCGCCGCTGCTTGGCATGGTTTCAGGGGCGATTGTGTCTATAAAATGAAAAATTCTGAGCGGTCTCACGGCTTACGGCAATACTACCCTGAGAGCGCCCGCTCTCGTCCGACCTCGGAGGCTAAGCAGGGTCGGGCCTGGTTAGTACTTGGATGGGAGACCGCCTGGGAATACCAGTTACCGTAAGCTTTTTTTTTTTTTTTTTTTTTTCTTATGTGCACTTCAATCGTTTAAGCCAAGAACTTTTTACAGCACCCATCACGAATGGCATTCGGAAACTGCAAGCCTAGTTTGAACTCCGACACTGAAACTACAACACGAGTTTAAAACCTACATTGTGTGGCGACAGCCATAGCATTGCAGTTCACGTTTTTACCGCTAGAGGACAGACTATGTACAGTGAATAAAGAGCATGGCTCCCTGTGAACTCAAAGCAGCAGTCTTTACTTGTAAAAGAACCCAGCACAACACATTGCGCTTCCATGTAGTGTTTTTACCTTTTTCATGACATTTATTTTGATACAGCCAAATGCAGGTTTTGTGCACTTCACTTTTCCGTTGGGCATTCGCGTAGAACCCTATTCCAGTTACGGCCAGATTCTTTTAGACTAGTGGTCCCCAAACTTTCTTGCGCCACGGACCGGCTACGCGTCAGAAATATTTTTGCGGACCTGCCTTTATATATATAAATAAACAATAAATCTATATAAATAAATACTACATTTATAATAAATATATATAAATAGGATTAAATAAAATGATACGACTGGCATAAAAACAAATATAAACCACATAAAAATAAAAGTCACCATTACGTTGAATTATTGGGAGCACCGAGCTTGTTTCTCAGAAACGAGCCGGTCCCATCCAGGCGTAATCGGAGACAATGAAACCCGAAGTGGTTAAGGTTTGTCTTTTAATGCAGGATGCTTGGTCTCCATGTGCCGAAGCAGTTTTGAAGGCTTCATTGGCTTGCTCGCTAGTTTCAGGGGCGATTGTGTCTATAAAATGCAAAATGTTGGGTCACCTCACGGCTTACGGCCATACTACCCTGAGAACGCCTGATCTCGTCTTATCTCGGAAGCTAAGCAGGGTGTGGCCTGGTTAGTACTTGGATGGGAGGCTGCCTGGGAATACCAGGTGCTGTAAGCTTTTTCTTTTTCTTATGTGCACTTCAAGCTCTTTTTTTTTTTTTTTTTTTTTCTTATGTGCACTTCAATCGTTTAAGCCAAGACCTTTTTACAACACCCATCACGAATGGCATTCGGAAACTGCAAGCCTAGTTTGAACTCCGACACTGAAACTACAACACGAGTTCAAAACCTCTATGTACAGTGAATAAAGAGCATGGCTCCCTGTGAACTCAAAGCAGCAGTCTTTACTTGTAAAAGAACCCAGCACAACACATTGCGCTTCCATGTAGTGTTTTTACCTTTTTCATGACATTTATTTTGATACAGCCAAATGCAGGTTTTGTGCACTTCACTTTTCCGTTGGGCATTCGCGTAGAACCCTATTCCAGTTACGGCCAGATTCTTTTAGACTAGTGGTCCCCAACCTTTCTTGCGCCACGGACCGGCTACGCGTCAGAAATATTTTTGCGGACCTGCCTTTATATATATAAATAAACAATAAATCAATATAAATAAATACTACATTTATAATAAGTATATATACCGTATTTGCCGGTGTATTGGTCGACCTTTTTCGATCCAAAATCGACCGAAAAAAATCGACCTCGACTTATACACCGAGTCATAAAATTTAACTTCGTATTCATCGCTTCAAATGTGATGGTAACCAAGGCCGTTTCTCATGCATCTCATTGTGCGTTGCACTTAGAAAATTTGAACCGGGCGGCGTGCGCGAGTGCGCAGCCCGTTGGAAGTCGAATGAGGCGCCGCGACCACCTCCGCGGTGCTTATAAACCGCCGATCCGCTCGGCGGGGGCTATTTTCGGCCACTTGGCTCGTGCGCACGGCCTCCCGGATGTGCCGGGCGGGTGCGCGAGCTCGCCGGCCGCTGGAAGTCGAATGAGGCGCAGCGACCACCTCCGCGGTGCTTATAAACAGCCGATCCGCTCGGCGGGGGCTATTTTCGGCCACTTGGCTCGTGCGCACGGCCTCCCGGATGTGCCGGGCGGGTGCGCGAGCTCGCCGGCCGCTGGAAGTCGAATGAGGCGCCGCGACCACCTCCGCGGTGCTTATAAACAGCCGATCCGCTCGGCGGGGGCTATTTTCGGCCACTTGGCTCGTGCGCACGGCCTCCCGGATGTGCCGGGCGGGTGCGCGAGCTCGCCGACCGCTGTAAGTCGAATGAGGCGCCGCGACCACCTCCGCGGTGCTTATAAACAGCCGATCCGCTCGGCGGGGGCTATTTTCGGCCACTTGGCTCGTGCGCACGGCCTCCCGGATGTGCCGGGCGGGTGCGCGAGCTCGCCGGCCGCTGGAAGTCGAATGAGGCGCCGCGACCACCTCCGCGGTGCTTATAAACAGCCGATCCGCTCGGCGGGGGCTATTTTCGGCCACTTGGCTCGTGCGCACGGCCTCCCGGATGTGCCGGGCGGGTGCGCGAGCTCGCCGCCCGCCGGAAGTCGAATGAGGCGCCGCGACCACCTCCGCGGTGCTTATAAACAGCCGATCCGCTCGGCGGGGGCTATTTTCGGCCACTTGGCTCGTGCGCACGGCCTCCCGGATGTGCCGGGCGGGCGCGCGAGCTCGCCGGCCGCTGGAAGTCGAATGAGGCGCCGCGACCACCTCCGCGGTGCTTATAAACAGCCGATCCGCTCGGCGGGGGCTATTTTCGGCCACTTGGCTCGTGCGCACGGCCTCCCGGATGTGCCGGGCGGTTGCGCGAGCTCGCCGGCCGCTGGAAGTCGAATGAGGCGCCGCGACCACCACCGCGGTGCTTATAAACAGCCGATCCGCTCGGCGGGGGCTATTTTCGGCCACTTGGCTCGTGCGCACGGCCTCCCGGATGTGCCGGGCGGGTGCGCGAGCTCGCCGGCCGCTGGAAGTCGAATGAGGCGCCGCGACCACCTCCGCGGTGCTTATAAACAGCCGATTCGCTCGGCGGGGGCTATTTTCGGCCACTTGGCTCGTGCGCACGGCCTCCCGGATGTGCCGGGCGGGTGCGCGATCTCGCCGGCCGCTGGAAGTCGAATGAGGCGCCGCGACCACCTCCGCGGTGCTTATAAACACCCGATCCGCTTGGCGGGGGCTATTTTCGGCCACTTGGCTCGTGCGCACGGCCTCCCGGATGTGCCGGGCGGGTGCGCGAGCTCGCCGGCCGCTGGAAGTCGAATGAGGCGCCGCGACCACCTCCGCGGTGCTTATAAACTGCCGATCCGCTCGGCGGGGGCTATTTTCGGCCACTTGGCTCGTGCGCACGGCCTCCCGGATGTGCCGGGCGGGTGCGCGAGCTCGCCGGCCGCTTGAAGTCGAATGAGGCGCCGCGACCACCTCCGCGGTGCTTATAAACAGCCGATCCGCTCGGCGGGGGCTATTTTCGGCCACTTGGCTCGTGCGCACGGCCTCCCGGATGTGCCGGGCGGGTGCGCGAGCTCGCCGCCCGCCGGAAGTCGAATGAGGCGCCGCGACCACCTCCGCGGTGCTTATAAACAGCCGATCCGCTCGGCGGGTGCTATTTTCGGCCACTTGGCTCGTGCGCACGGCCTCCCGGATGTGCCGGGCGGGTGCGCGAGCTCGCCGGCCGCTGGAATTCGAATGAGGCGCCGCGACCACCTCCGCGGTGCTTATAAACGGCCGATCCGCTCGGCGGGGGCTATTTTCGGCCACTTGGCTCGTGCGCACGGCCTCCCGGATGTGCCGGGCGGGTGCGCGAGCTCGCCGGGCGCTGGAAGTCGAATGAGGCGCCGCGACCACCTCCGCGGTGCTTATAAACAGCCGATCCGCTCGGCGGGGGCTATTTTCGGCCACTTGGCTCGTGCGCACGGCCTCCCGGATGTGCCGGGCGGGTGCGCGAGCTCGCCGGCCGCTGGAAGTCGAATGAGGCGCCGCGACCACCTCCGCGGTGCTTATAAACAGCCGATCCGCTCGGCGGGGGCTATTTTCGGCCACTTGGCTCGTGCGCACGGCCTCCCGGATGTGCCGGGCGGGTGCGCGAGCTCGCCGGCCGCTGGAAGTCGAATGAGGCGCCGCGACCACCTCCGCGGTGCTTATAAACAGCCGATCCGCTCGGCGGGGGCTATTTTCGGCCACTTGGCTCGTGCGCACGGCCTCCCGGATGTGCCGGGCGGGTGCGCGAGCTCGCTGGCCGCTGGAAGTCGAATGAGGCGCCGCGACCACCTCCGCGCTGCTTATAAACAGCCGATCCGCTCGGCGGGGGCTATTTTCGGCCACTTGGCTCGTGCGCACGGCCTCCCGGATGTGCCGGGCGGGTGCGCGAGCTCGCCGGCCGCTGGAAGTCGAATGAGGCGCCGCGACCACCTCCGCGGTGCTTATAAACAGCCGATCCGCTCGGCGGGGGCTATTTTCGGCCACTTGGCTCGTGCGCACGGCCTCCCGGATGTGCCGGGCGGGTGCGCGAGCTCGCCGGCCGCTGGAAGTCGAATGAGGCGCCGCGACCACCTCCGCGGTGCTTATAAACAGCCGATCCGCTCGGCGGGGGCTATTTTCGGCCACTTGGCTCGTGCGCACGGCCTCCCGGATGTGCCGGGCGGGTGCGCGAGCTCGCCGGCCGCTGGAAGTCGAATGAGGCGTCGCGACCACCTCCGCGGTGCTTATAAACAGCCGATCCGCTCGGCGGGGGCTATTTTCGGCCACTTGGCTCGTGCGCACGGCCTCCCGGATGTGCCGGGCGGGTGCGCGAGCTCGCCGGCCGCTGGAAGTCGAATGAGGCGCCGCGACCACCTCCGCGGTGCTTATAAACAGCCGATCCGCTCGGCGGGGGCTATTTTCGGCCACTTGGCTCGTGCGCACGGCCTCCCGGATGTGCCGGGCGGGTGCGCGAGCTCGCCGGCCGCTGGAAGTCGAATGAGGCGCCGCGACCACCTCCGCGGTGCTTATAAACAGCCGATCCGCTCGGCGGGGGCTATTTTCGGCCACTTGGCTCGTGCGCACGGCCTCCCGGATGTGCCGGGCGGGTGCGCGAGCTCGCCGGCCGCTGGAAGTCGAATGAGGCGCCGCGACCACCTCCGCGGTGCTTATAAACAGCCGATCCGCTCGGCGGGGGCTATTTTCGGCCACTTGGCTCGTGCGCACGGCCTCCCGGATGTGCCGGGCGGGTGCGCGAGCTCGCCGGCCGCTGGAAGTCGAATGAGGCGCCGCGACCACCTCCGCGGTGCTTATAAACAGCCGATCCGCTCGGCGGGGGCTATTTTCGGCCACTTGGCTCGTGCGCACGGCCTCCCGGATGTGCCGGGCGGGTGCGCGAGCTCGCCGGCCGCTGGAAGTCGAATGAGGCGCCGCGACCACCTCCGCGGTGCTTATAAACAGCCGATCCGCTCGGCGGGGGCTATTTTCGGCCACTTGGCTCGTGCGCACGGCCTCCCGGATGTGCCGGGCGGGTGCGCGAGCTCGCCGGCCGCTGGAAGTCGAATGAGGCGCCGCGATCTCCTCCGCGGTGCTTATAAAGTGCCGATCCGCTCGGCTTGGAGCTATTTCCGGCCTCCCGTTGGTGCCGGGCGGCGTGCGCGAGCTCGCCGGCCGCGATCTCCTCCGCGGTGCTTATAAACAGCAGCATGCGCACGGCCTCCCAGAATTTGAACACATTTCGTCAATAAATTTCGCATATTGAATTTTGAAGTTTAATATAATGCAACAATTGAGCTCGACTTATACAAAGGATATATCATAAAATCGTAAATTTCCGTCGAATTTTAGGGGGTCGACTTATACACCGAGTCGACCTGTACACCGGCAAATACGGTAAATACGATTAAATAAAATGATACGACTGGCATAAAAACAAATATAAACCACATAAAAATAAAAGTCACCATTACGTTGAATTATTGGGAGCACCGAGCTTGTTTCTCAGAAACGAGCCGGTCCCATCCAGGCGTAATCGGAGACAATGAAACCCGAAGTGGTTAAGGTTTGTCTTTTAATGCAGGATGCTTGGTCTCCATGTGCCGAAGCAGTTTTGAAGGCTTCATTGGCTCGCTCGCTAGTTTCAGGGGCGATTGTGTCTATAAAATGCAAAATGTTGGTTCACCTCACGGCTTACGGCCATACTACCCTGAGAACGCCCGATCTCGTCCGATCTCGGAAGCTAAGCAGGGTCGGGCCTGGTTAGTACTTGGATGGGAGACCGCCTGGGAATACCAGGTGCTGTAAGCTTTTTCTTTTTCTTATGTGCACTTCAATCGTTTAAGAAGCTATTTTTTACAACACCCATCACGAATGGCATCCGGAAACAGCAAGCCTAATTTAAACTCCGACATTGAAACTATAACACGAGTTTGAAAGCTATATTATGTGGTGACATCCACAGCATTGTAGTTAAATTTTTTACCGCTAGAGAGCAGACTATGTACAGTGAGCATGGCTCCCTGTGAACTCAAAGCAGCAGGCTTGACTTGTAAAAGAACCCAACACAACACTTCCATGAAGTGTTTTTAAACTTTTCAAGGCATTTATTTTGATTCAGCAAAATGCAGGTCGCAACGGCAAATTCGTGCTACCGCATAAAAAGCTGTCAATAACTTTTCATGATAGCCATGTTTCCAGAAAACACCAAAAGCCTTGGAAGAAAGCCTGTTTCGGCCCTGGTTGTAAAAAAAACAAAAAAAAAACAAAAGGGAAGGGTGACCGTCCGGGAATACCAGGTGCTGAAAGCCTTTTTTTTTTTTTTTTCCCACGTCAATTGTGAAAGGAAACTTTTACCACAGCCATCAAGTCCCGCCGCTGCTTGGCATGGTTTCAGGGGCGATTGTGTCTATAAAATGAAAAATTCTGAGCGGTCTCACGGCTTACGGCCATACTACCCTGAGAGCGCCCGATCTCGTCCGATCTCGGAGGCTAAGCAGGGTCGGGCCTGGTAAGTACTTGGATGGGACACCGCCTGGGAATACCATTTACCGTAAGCTTTTTTTTTTTTTTTTTTTTTTTCTTATGTGCACTTCAATCGTTTAAGCCAAGAACTTTTTACAGCACCCATCACGAATGGCATTCGGAAACTGCAAGCCTAGTTTGAACTCCGACACTGAAACTACAACAAGAGTTTAAAACCTACATTGTGTGGCGACAGCCATAGCATTGCAGTTCACGTTTTTACCGCTAGAGGACAGACTATGTACAGTGAATAAAGAGCATGGCTCCCTGTGAACTCAAAGCAGCAGTCTTTAGTTGTAAAAGAACCCAGCACAACACATTGCGCTTCCATGTAGTGTTTTTACCTTTTTCATGACATTTATTTTGATACAGCCAAATGCAGGTTTTGTGCACTTCACTTTTCCGTTGGGCATTCGCGTAGAACCCTATTCCAGTTACGGCCAGATTCTTTTAGACTAGTGGTCCCCAAACTTTCTTGCGCCACGGACCGGCTACGCGTCAGAAATATTTTTGCGGACCTGCCTTTATATATATAAATAAACAATAAATCTATATAAATAAATACTACATTTATAATAAATATATATAAATAGGATTAAATAAAATGATACGACTGGCATAAAAACAAATATAAACCACATAAAAATAAAAGTCACCATTACGTTGAATTATTGGGAGCACCGAGCTTGTTTCTCAGAAACGAGCCGGTCCCATCCAGGCGTAATCGGAGACAATGAAACCCGAAGTGGTTAAGGTTTGTTTTTTAATGCAGGATGCTTGGTCTCCATGTGCCGAAGCAGTTTTGAAGGCTTCATTGGCTCGCTCGCTAGTTTCAGGGGCGATTGTGTCTATAAAATGCAAAATGTTGGGTCACCTCACGGCTTACGGCCATACTACCCTGAGAACGCCCGATCTCGTCCGATCTGGGAAGCTAAGCAGGGTCGGGCCTGGTTAGTACTTGGATGGGAGACCGCCTGGGAATACCAGGTGCTGTAAGCTTTTTCTTTTTCTTATGTGCACTTCAATCGTTTAAGAAGCTATTTTTTACAACACCCATCACGAATGGCATCCGGAAACAGCAAGCCTAATTTAAACTCCGACATTGAAACTATAACACGAGTTTGAAAGCTATATTATGTGGTGACATCCACAGCATTGTAGTTAAATTTTTTACCGCTAGAGAGCAGACTATGTACAGTGAGCATGGCTCCCTGTGAACTCAAAGCAGCAGGCTTGACTTGTAAAAGAACCCAACACAACACTTCCATGAAGTAATTGTACTAAGTTCATTCTGTTTTTCCTTATTTAATCACTTCACTGGTTTCTTTTATATCAAACAAATTGTTTTAGGTTATTCACCTGACATGTTGATCCATCAGCTGATAAAGACGCGTCACCATCACATCTGTGACACTCTGATGAAGGCGGAAGAAACCGCCGAAACATGTCAGGTGAATAACCTAAAACAATTTGTTTGATATAAAAGAAACCAGTGAAGTGACTTCCATGAAGTGTTTTTAAACTTTTCAAGGCATTTATTTTGATTCAGCAAAATGCAGGTCGCAACGGCAAATTCGTGCTACCGCATAAAAAGCTGTCAATAACTTTTCATGATAGCCATGTTTCCAGAAAACACCAAAAGCCTTGGAAGAAAGCCTGTTTCGGCCCTGGTTGTAAAAAAAACAAAAAAAAAAAACAAAAGGGAAGGGTGACCGTCCGGGAATACCAGGTGCTGAAAGCCTTTTTTTTTTTTTTTTTCCCACGTCAATTGTGAAAGGAAACTTTTACCACAGCCATCAAGTCCCGCCGCTGCTTGGCATGGTTTCAGGGGCGATTGTGTCTATAAAATGAAAAATTCTGAGCGGTCTCACGGCTTACGGCAATACTACCCTGAGAGCGCCCGCTCTCGTCCGACCTCGGAGGCTAAGCAGGGTCGGGCCTGGTTAGTACTTGGATGGGAGACCGCCTGGGAATACCAGTTACCGTAAGCTTTTTTTTTTTTTTTTTTTTTTCTTATGTGCACTTCAATCGTTTAAGCCAAGAACTTTTTACAGCACCCATCACGAATGGCATTCGGAAACTGCAAGCCTAGTTTGAACTCCGACACTGAAACTACAACACGAGTTTAAAACCTACATTGTGTGGCGACAGCCATAGCATTGCAGTTCACGTTTTTACCGCTAGAGGACAGACTATGTACAGTGAATAAAGAGCATGGCTCCCTGTGAACTCAAAGCAGCAGTCTTTACTTGTAAAAGAACCCAGCACAACACATTGCGCTTCCATGTAGTGTTTTTACCTTTTTCATGACATTTATTTTGATACAGCCAAATGCAGGTTTTGTGCACTTCACTTTTCCGTTGGGCATTCGCGTAGAACCCTATTCCAGTTACGGCCAGATTCTTTTAGACTAGTGGTCCCCAAACTTTCTTGCGCCACGGACCGGCTACGCGTCAGAAATATTTTTGCGGACCTGCCTTTATATATATAAATAAACAATAAATCTATATAAATAAATACTACATTTATAATAAATATATATAAATAGGATTAAATAAAATGATACGACTGGCATAAAAACAAATATAAACCACATAAAAATAAAAGTCACCATTACGTTGAATTATTGGGAGCACCGAGCTTGTTTCTCAGAAACGAGCCGGTCCCATCCAGGCGTAATCGGAGACAATGAAACCCGAAGTGGTTAAGGTTTGTCTTTTAATGCAGGATGCTTGGTCTCCATGTGCCGAAGCAGTTTTGAAGGCTTCATTGGCTTGCTCGCTAGTTTCAGGGGCGATTGTGTCTATAAAATGCAAAATGTTGGGTCACCTCACGGCTTACGGCCATACTACCCTGAGAACGCCTGATCTCGTCTTATCTCGGAAGCTAAGCAGGGTCGGGCCTGGTTAGTACTTGGATGGGAGACTGCCTGGGAATACCAGGTGCTGTAAGCTTTTTCTTTTTCTTATGTGCACTTCAAGCTCTTCTTCTTTTTTTTTTTTTTCTTATGTGCACTTCAATCGTTTAAGCCAAGACCTTTTTACAACACCCATCACGAATGGCATTCGGAAACTGCAA
Source organism: Syngnathus scovelli (assembly GCF_024217435.2). Taxonomy (NCBI): domain Eukaryota; kingdom Metazoa; phylum Chordata; class Actinopteri; order Syngnathiformes; family Syngnathidae; genus Syngnathus; species Syngnathus scovelli. The sequence continues at coordinate 136,443 of NC_090854.1, read as the reverse complement.
GCCTAGTTTGAACTCCGACACTGAAACTACAACACGAGTTCAAAACCTCTATGTACAGTGAATAAAGAGCATGGATCCCTGTGAACTCAAAGCAGCAGTCTTTACTTGTAAAAGAACCCAGCACAACACATTGCGCTTCCATGTAGTGTTTTTACCTTTTTCATGACATTTATTTTGATACAGCCAAATGCAGGTTTTGTGCACTTCACTTTTCCGTTGGGCATTCGCGTAGAACCCTATTCCAGTTACGGCCAGATTCTTTTAGACTAGTGGTCCCCAACCTTTCTTGCGCCACGGACCGGCTACGCGTCAGAAATATTTTTGCGGACCTGCCTTTATATATATAAATAAACAATAAATCAATATAAATAAATACTACATTTATAATAAGTATATATACCGTATTTGCCGGTGTATTGGTCGACCTTTTTCGATCCAAAATCGACCGAAAAAAATCGACCTCGACTTATACACCGAGTCATAAAATTTAACTTCGTATTCATCGCTTCAAATGTGATGGTAACCAAGGCCGTTTCTCATGCATCTCATTGTGCGTTGCACTTAGAAAATTTGAACCGGGCGGCGTGCGCGAGTGCGCGGCCCGCTGGAAGTCGAATGAGGCGCCGCGACCACCTCCGCGGTGCTTATAAACCGCCGATCCGCTCGGCGGGGGCTATTTTCGGCCACTTGGCTCGTGCGCACGGCCTCCCGGATGTGCAGGGCGGGTGCGCGAGCTCGCCGGCCGCTGGAAGTCGAATGAGGCGCCGCGACCACCTCCGCGGTGCTTATAAACAGCCGATCCGCTCGGCGGGGGCTATTTTCGGCCACTTGGCTCGTGCGCACGGCCTCCCGGATGTGCCGGGCGGGTGCGCGAGCTCGCCGGCCGCTGGAAGTCGAATGAGGCGCCGCGACCACCTCCGCGGTGCTTATAAACAGCCGATCCGCTCGGCGGGGGCTATTTTCGGCCACTTGGCTCGTGCGCACGGCCTCCCGGATGTGCCGGGCGGGTGCGCGAGCTCGCCGGCCGCTGGAAGTCGAATGAGGCGCCGCGACCACCTCCGCGGTGCTTATAAACAGCCGATCCGCTCGGCGGGGGCTATTTTCGGCCACTTGGCTCGTGCGCACGGCCTCCCGGATGTGCCGGGCGGGTGCGCGAGCTCGCCGACCGCTGTAAGTCGAATGAGGCGCCGCGACCACCTCCGCGGTGCTTATAAACAGCCGATCCGCTCGGCGGGGGCTATTTTCGGCCACTTGGCTCGTGCGCACGGCCTCCCGGATGTGCCGGGCGGGTGCGCGAGCTCGCCGGCCGCTGGAAGTCGAATGAGGCGCCGCGACCACCTCCGCGGTGCTTATAAACAGCCGATCCGCTCGGCGGGGGCTATTTTCGGCCACTTGGCTCGTGCGCACGGCCTCCCGGATGTGCCCGGCGGGTGCGCGAGCTCGCCGGAAGTCGAATGAGGCGCCGCGACCACCTCCGCGGTGCTTATAAACAGCCGATCCGCTCGGCGGGGGCTATTTTCGGCCACTTGGCTCGTGCGCACGGCCTCCCGGATGTGCCGGGCGGGTGCGCGAGCTCGCCGGCCGCTGGAAGTCGAATGAGGCGCCGCGACCACCTCCGCGGTGCTTATAAACAGCCGATCCGCTCGGCGGGGGCTATTTTCGGCCACTTGGCTCGTGCGCACGGCCTCCCGGATGTGCCGGGCGGGTGCGCGATCTCGCCGGCCGCTGGAAGTCGAATGAGGCGCCGCGACCACCTCCGCGGTGCTTATAAACCGCCGATCCGCTCGGCGGGGGCTATTTTCGGCCACTTGGCTCGTGCGCACGGCCTCCCGGATGTGCCGGGCGGGTGCGCGAGCTCGCCGGCCGCTGGAAGTCGAATGAGGCGCCGCGACCACCTCCGCGGTGCTTATAAACAGCCGATCCGCTCGGCGGGGGCTATTTTCGGCCACTTGGCTCGTGTGCACGGTCTCCCGGATGTGCCGGGCGGGTGCGCGAGCTCGCCGGCCGCTGGAAGTCGAATGAGGCGCCGCGACCACCTCCGCGGTGCTTATAAACAGCCGATCCGCTCGGCGGGGGCTATTTTCGGCCACTTGGCTCGTGCGCACGGCCTCCCGGATGTGCCGGGCGGGTGCGCGAGCTCGCCGGCCGCTGGAAGTCGAAGGAGGCGCCGCGACCACCTCCGCGGTGCTTATAAACAGCCGATCCGCTCGGCGGGGGCTATTTTCGGCCACTTGGCTCGTGCGCACGGCCTCCCGGATGTGCCGGGCGGGTGCGCGAGCTCGCCGACCGCTGTAAGTCGAATGAGGCGCCGCGACCACCTCCGCGGTGCTTATAAACAGCCGATCCGCTCGGCGGGGGCTATTTTCGGCCACTTGGCTCGTGCGCACGGCCTCCCGGATGTGCCGGGCGGGTGCGCGAGCTCGCCGGCCGCTGGAAGTCGAATGAGGCGCCGCGACCACCTCCGCGGTGCTTATAAACAGCCGATCCGCTCGGCGGGGGCTATTTTCGGCCACTTGGCTCGTGCGCACGGCCTCCCGGATGTGCCGGGCGGGTGCGCGAGCTCGCCGGAAGTCGAATGAGGCGCCGCGACCACCTCCGCGGTGCTTATAAACAGCCGATCCGCTCGGCGGGGGCTATTTTCGGCCACTTGGCTCGTGCGCACGGCCTCCCGGATGTGCCGGGCGGGTGCGCGAGCTCGCCGGCCGCTGGAAGTCGAATGAGGCGCCGCGACCACCTCCGCGGTGCTTATAAACAGCCGATCCGCTCGGCGGGGGCTATTTTCGGCCACTTGGCTCGTGCGCACGGCCTCCCGGATGTGCCGGGCGGGTGCGCGAGCTCGCCGGCCGCTGGAAGTCGAATGAGGCGCCGCGACCACCTCCGCGGTGCTTATAAACAGCCGATCCGCTCGGCGGGGGCTATTTTCGGCCACTTGGCTTGTGCGCACGGCCTCCCGGATGTGCCGGGCGGGTGCGCGAGCTCGCCGGCCGCTGGAAGTCGAATGAGGCGCCGCGACCACCTCCGCGGTGCTTATAAACAGCCGATCCGCTCGGCGGGGGCTATTTTCGGCCACTTGGCTCGTGCGCACGGCCTCCCGGATGTGCCGGGCGGGTGCGCGGGCTCGCCGGCCGCTGGAAGTCGAATGAGGCGCCGCGACCACCTCCTCGGTGCTTATAAACAGCCGATTCGCTCGGCGGGGGCTATTTTCGGCCACTTGGCTCGTGCGCACGGCCTCCCGGATATGCCGGGCGGGTGCGCGAGCTCGCCGGCCGCTGGAAGTCGAATGAGGCGCCGCGACCACCTCCGCGGTGCTTATAAACAGCCGATCCGCTCGGCGGGGGCTATTTTCGGTCACTTGGCTCGTGCGCACGGCCTCCTTGATGTGCCGGGCGGGTGCGCGAGCTCGCCGGCCGCTGGAAGTCGAATGAGGCGCCGCGACCACCTCCGCGGTGCTTATAAACAGCCGATCCGCTCGGCGGGGGCTATTTTCGGCCACTTGGCTCGTGCGCACGGCCTCCCGGATGTGCCGGGCGGGTGCGCGAGCTCGCCGGCCGCTGGAAGTCGAATGAGGCGCCCGACCACCTCCGCGGTGCTTATAAACAGCCGATCCGCTCGGCGGGGGCTATTTTCGGTCACTTGGCTCGTGCGCACGGCCTCCCGGATGTGCCGGGCGGGTGCGCGAGCTCGCCGGCCGCTGGAAGTCGAATGAGGCGCCGCGACCACCTCCGCGGTGCTTATAAACAGCCGATCCGCTCGGCGGGGGCTATTTTCGGCCACTTGGCTCGTGCGCACGGCCTCCCGGATGTGCCGGGCGGGTGCGCGAGCTCGCCGGCCGCTGGAAGTCGAATGAGGCGCCCGACCACCTCCGCGGTGCTTATAAACAGCCGATCCGCTCGGCGGGGGCTATTTTCGGCCACTTGGCTCGTGCGCACGGCCTCCCGGATGTGCCGGGCGGGTGCGCGAGCTCGCCGGCCGCTGGAAGTCGAATGAGGCGCCGCGACCACCTCCGCGGTGCTTATAAACAGCCGATCCGCTCGGCGGGGGCTATTTTCGGCCACTTGGCTCGTGCGCACGGCCTCCCGGATGTGCCGGGCGGGTGCGCGAGCTCGCCGGCCGCTGGAAGTCCAATGAGGCGCCGCGATCTCCTCCGCGGTGCTTATAAAGTGCCGATCCGCTCGGCTTGGAGCTATTTCCGGCCTCCCGTTGGTGCCGGGCGGCGTGCGCGAGCTCGCCGGCCGCGATCTCCTCCGCGGTGCTTATAAACAGCAGCATGCGCACGGCCTCCCAGAATTTGAACACATTTCGTCAATAAATTTCGCATATTGAATTTTGAAGTTTAATATAATGCAACAATTGAGCTCGACTTATACAAAGGATATATCATAAAATCGTAAATTTCCGTCGAATTTTAGGGGGTCGACTTATACACCGAGTCGACCTGTACACCGGCAAATACGGTAAATACGATTAAATAAAATGATACGACTGGCATAAAAACAAATATAAACCACATAAAAATAAAAGTCACCATTACGTTGAATTATTGGGAGCACCGAGCTTGTTTCTCAGAAACGAGCCGGTCCCATCCAGGCGTAATCGGAGACAATGAAACCCGAAGTGGTTAAGGTTTGTCTTTTAATGCAGGATGCTTGGTCTCCATGTGCCGAAGCAGTTTTGAAGGCTTCATTGGCTCGCTCGCTAGTTTCAGGGGCGATTGTGTCTATAAAATGCAAAATGTTGGGTCACCTCACGGCTTACGGCCATACTACCCTGAGAACGCCCGATCTCGTCCAATCTCGGAAGCTAAGCAGGGTCGGGCCTGGTTAGTACTTGGATGGGAGACCGCCTGGGAATACCAGGTGCAGTAAGCTTTTTCTTTTTCTTATGTGCACTTCAATCGTTTAAGAAGCTATTTTTTACAACACCCATCACGAATGGCATCCGGAAACAACAAGCCTAATTTAAACTCCGACATTGAAACTATAACACGAGTTTGAAAGCTATATTATGTGGTGACATCCACAGCATTGTAGTTAAATTTTTTACCGCTAGAGAGCAGACTATGTACAGTGAGCATGGCTCCCTGTGAACTCAAAGCAGCAGGCTTGACTTGTAAAAGAACCCAACACAACACTTCCATGAAGTAATTGTACTAAGTTCATTTTGTTTTTCCTTATTTAATCACTTCACTGGTTTCTTTTATATCAAACAAATTGTTTTAGGTTATTCACCTGACATGTTGATCCATCAGCTGATAAAGACGCGTCACCATCACATCTGTGACACTCTGATGAAGGCGGAAGAAACCGCCGAAACATGTCAGGTGAATAACCTAAAACAATTTGTTTGATATAAAAGAAACCAGTGAAGTGACTTCCATGAAGTGTTTTTAAACTTTTCAAGGCATTTATTTTGATTCAGCAAAATGCAGGTCGCAACGGCAAATTCGTGCTACCGCATAAAAAGCTGTCAATAACTTTTCATGATAGCCATGTTTCCAGAAAACACCAAAAGCCTTGGAAGAAAGCCTGTTTCGGCCCTGGTTGTAAAAAAAACAAAAAAAAAAACAAAAGGGAAGGGTGACCGTCCGGGAATACCAGGTGCTGAAAGCCTTTTTTTTTTTTTTTTCCCACGTCAATTGTGAAAGGAAACTTTTACCACAGCCATCAAGTCCCGCCGCTGCTTGGCATGGTTTCAGGGGCGATTGTGTCTATAAAATGAAAAATTCTGAGCGGTCTCACGGCTTACGGCAATACTACCCTGAGAGCGCCCGCTCTCGTCCGACCTCGGAGGCTAAGCACGGCCTCCCGGATGTGCCGGGCGGGTGCGCGAGCTCGCCGGCCGCTGGAAGTCGAATGAGGCGCCGCGACCACCTCCGCGGTGCTTATAAACAGCCGATCCGCTCGGCGGGGGCTATTTTCGGCCACTTGGCTCGTGCGCACGGCCTCCCGGATATGCCGGGCGGGTGCGCGAGCTCGCCGGCCGCTGGAAGTCGAATGAGGCGCCGCGACCACCTCCGCGGTGCTTATAAACAGCCGATCCGCTCGGCGGGGGCTATTTTCGGCCACTTGGCTCGTGCGCACGGCCTCCCGGATGTGCCGGGCGGGTGCGCGAGCTCGCCGGCCGCTGGAAGTCGAATGAGGCGCCGCGACCACCTCCGCGGTGCTTATAAACAGCCGATCCGCTCGGCGGGGGCTATTTTCGGCCACTTGGCTCGTGCGCACGGCCTCCCGGATGTGCCGGGCGGGTGCGCGAGCTCGCCGGCCGCTTGAAGTCGAATGAGGCGCCGCGACCACCTCCGCGGTGCTTATAAACAGCCGATCCGCTCGGCGGGGGCTATTTTCGGCCACTTGGCTCGTGCGCACGGCCTCCCGGATGTGCCGGGCGGGTGCGCGAGCTCGCCGGCCGCTGGAAGTCGAATGAGGCGCCGCGACCACCTCCGCGGTGCTTATAAACAGCCGATCCGCTCGGCGGGGGCTGTTTTCGGCCACTTGGCTCGTGCGCACGGCCTCCCGGATGTGCCGGGCGGGTGCGCGAGCTCGCCGGCCGCTGGAAGTCGAATGAGGCGCCGCGACCACCTCCGCGGTGCTTATAAACAGCCGATCCGCTCGGCCGGGGCTATTTTCGGCCACTTGGCTCGTGCGCACGGCCTCCCGGATGTGCCGGGCGGGTGCGCGAGCTCGCCGCCCGCCGGAAGTCGAATGAGGCGCCGCGACCACCTCCGCGGTGCTTATAAACAGCCGATCCGCTCGGCGGGGGCTATTTTCGGCCACTTGGCTCGTGCGCACGGCCTCCCGGATGTGCCGGTCGGGTGCGCGAGCTCGCCGGCCGCTGGAAGTCGAATGAGGCGCCGCGACCACCTCCGCGGTGCTTATAAACAGCCGATCCGCTCGGCGGGGGCTATTTTCGGCCACTTGGCTCGTGCGCACGGCCTCCCGGATGTGCCGGGCGGGTGCGCGAGCTCGCTGGCCGCTGGAAGTCGAATGAGGCGCCGCGACCACCTCCGCGGTGCTTATAAACAGCCGATCCGCTCGGCAGGGGCTATTTTCGGCCACTTGGCTCGTGCGCACGGCCTCCCGGATGTGCCGGGCGGGTGCGCGAGCTCGCCGGCCGCTGGAAGTCGAATGAGGCGCCGCGACCACCTCCGCGGTGCTTATAAACAGCCGATCCGCTCGGCGGGGGCTATTTTCGGCCACTTGGCTCGTGCGCACGGCCTCCCGGATGTGGCGGGCGGGTGCGCGAGCTCGCCGGCCGCTGGAAGTCGAATGAGGCGCCGCGACCACCTCCGCGGTGCTTATAAACAGCCGATCCGCTCGGCGGGGGCTATTTTCGGCCACTTGGCTCGTGCGCACGGCCTCCCGGATGTGCCGGGCGGGTGCGCGAGCTCGCCGACCGCTGGAAGTCGAATGAGGCGCCGCGACCACCTCCGCGGTGCTTATAAACAGCCGATCCGCTCGGCGGGGGCTATTTTCGGCCACTTGGCTCGTGCGCACGGCCTCCCGGATGTGCCGGGCGGGTGCGCGAGCTCGCCGGCCGCTGGAAGTCGAATGAGGCGCCGCGACCACCTCCGCGGTGCTTATAAACAGCCGATCCGCTCGGCGGGGGCTATTTTCGGCCACTTGGCTCGTGCGCACGGCCTCCCGGATGTGCCGGGCGGGTGCGCGAGCTCGCCGGCCGCTGGAAGTCGAATGAGGCGCCGCGACCACCTCCGCGGTGCTTATAAACAGCCGATCCGCTCGGCGGGGGCTATTTTCGGCCACTTGGCTCGTGCGCACGGCCTCCCGGATGTGCCGGGCGGGTGCGCGAGCTCGCCGGCCGCTGGAAGTCGAATGAGGCGCCGCGACCACCTCCGCGGTGCTTATAAACAGCCGATCCGCTCGGCGGGGGCTATTTTCGGCCACTTGGCTCGTGCGCACGGCCTCCCGGATGTGCCGGGCGGGTGCGCGATCTCGCCGGCCGCTGGAAGTCGAATGAGGCGCCGCGACCACCTCCGCGGTGCTTATAAACCGCCGATCCGCTCGGCGGGGGCTATTTTCGGCCACTTGGCTCGTGCGCACGGCCTCCCGGATGTGCCGGGCGGGTGCGCGAGCTCGCCGGCCGCTGGAAGTCGAATGAGGCGCCGCGACCACCTCCGCGGTGCTTATAAACAGCCGATCCGCTCGGCGGGGGCTATTTTCGGCCACTTGGCTCGTGTGCACGGCCTCCCGGATGTGCCGGGCGGGTGCGCGAGCTCGCCGGCCGCTGGAAGTCGAATGAGGCGCCGCGACCACCTCCGCGGTGCTTATAAACAGCCGATCCGCTCGGCGGGGGCTATTTTCGGCCACTTGGCTCGTGCGCACGGCCTCCCGGATGTGCCGGGCGGGTGCGCGAGCTCGCCGGCCGCTGGAAGTCGAATGAGGCGCCGCGACCACCTCCGCGGTGCTTATAAACAGCCGATCCGCTCGGCGGGGGCTATTTTCGGCCACTTGGCTCGTGCGCACGGCCTCCCGGATGTGCCGGGCGGGTGCGCGAGCTCGCCGACCGCTGTAAGTCGAATGAGGCGCCGCGACCACCTCCGCGGTGCTTATAAACAGCCGATCCGCTCGGCGGGGGCTATTTTCGGCCACTTGGCTCGTGCGCACGGCCTCCCGGATGTGCCGGGCGGGTGCGCGAGCTCGCCGGCCGCTGGAAGTCGAATGAGGCGCCGCGACCACCTCCGCGGTGCTTATAAACAGCCGATCCGCTCGGCGGGGGCTATTTTCGGCCACTTGGCTCGTGCGCACGGCCTCCCGGATGTGCCGGGCGGGTGCGCGAGCTCGCCGGAAGTCGAATGAGGCGCCGCGACCACCTCCGCGGTGCTTATAAACAGCCGATCCGCTCGGCGGGGGCTATTTTCGGCCACTTGGCTCGTGCGCACGGCCTCCCGGATGTGCCGGGCGGGTGCGCGAGCTCGCCGGCCGCTGGAAGTCGAATGAGGCGCCGCGACCACCTCCGCGGTGCTTATAAACAGCCGATCCGCTCGGCGGGGGCTATTTTCGGCCACTTGGCTCGTGCGCACGGCCTCCCGGATGTGCCGGGCGGGTGCGCGATCTCGCCGGCCGCTGGAAGTCGAATGAGGCGCCGCGACCACCTCCGCGGTGCTTATAAACAGCCGATCCGCTCGGCGGGGGCTATTTTCGGCCACTTGGCTCGTGCGCACGGCCTCCCGGATGTGCCGGGCGGGTGCGCGAGCTCGCCGGCCGCTGGAAGTCGAATGAGGCGCCGCGACCACCTCCGCGGTGCTTATAAACAGCCGATCCGCTCGGCGGGGGCTATTTTCGGCCACTTGGCTCGTGCGCACAGCCTCCCGGATGTGCCGGGCGGGTGCGCGAGCTCGCCGGCCGCTGGAAGTCGAATGAGGCGCCGCGAACACCTCCGCGGTGCTTATAAACAGCCGATCCGCTCGGCGGGGGCTATTTTCGGCCACTTGGCTCGTGCGCACGGCCTCCCGGATGTGCCGGGCGGGTGCGCGAGCTCGCCGGCCGCTGGAAGTCGAATGAGGCGCCGCGACCACCTCCGCGGTGCTTATAAACAGCCGATCCGCTCGGCGGGGGCTATTTTCGGCCACTTGGCTTGTGCGCACGGCCTCCCGGATGTGCCGGGCGGGTGCGCGAGCTCGCCGGCCGCTGGAAGTCGAATGAGGCGCCGCGACCACCTCCGCGGTGCTTATAAACAGCCGATCCGCTCGGCGGGGGCTATTTTCGGCCACTTGGCTCGTGCGCACGGCCTCCCGGATGTGCCGGGCGGGTGCGCGAGCTCGCCGGCCGCTGGAAGTCGAATGAGGCGCCGCGACCACCTCCGCGGTGCTTATAAACAGCCGATCCGCTCGGCGGGGGCTATTTTCGGCCACTTGGCTCGTGCGCACGGCCTCCCGGATGTGCCGGGCGGGTGCGCGAGCTCGCCGGCCGCTGGAAGTCGAATGAGGCGCCGCGACCACCTCCGCGGTGCTTATAAACAGCCGATCCGCTCGGCGGGGGCTATTTTCGGCCACTTGGCTTGTGCGCACGGCCTCCCGGATGTGCCGGGCGGGTGCGCGAGCTCGCCGGCCGCTGGAAGTCGAATGAGGCGCCGCGACCACCTCCGCGGTGCTTATAAACAGCCGATCCGCTCGGCGGGGGCTATTTTCGGCCACTTGGCTCGTGCGCACGGCCTCCCGGATGTGCCGGGCGGGTGCGCGGGCTCGCCGGCCGCTGGAAGTCGAATGAGGCGCCGCGACCACCTCCTCGGTGCTTATAAACAGCCGATCCGCTCGGCGGGGGCTATTTTCGGCCACTTGGCTCGTGCGCACGGCCTCCCGGATATGCCGGGCGGGTGCGCGAGCTCGCCGGCCGCTGGAAGTCGAATGAGGCGCCGCGACCACCTCCGCGGTGCTTATAAACAGCCGATCCGCTCGGCGGGGGCTATTTTCGGCCACTTGGCTCGTGCGCACGGCCTCCCGGATGTGCCGGGCGGGTGCGCGAGCTCGCCGGCCGCTGGAAGTCGAATGAGGCGCCCGACCACCTCCGCGGTGCTTATAAACAGCCGATCCGCTCGGCGGGGGCTATTTTCGGTCACTTGGCTCGTGCGCACGGCCTCCCGGATGTGCCGGGCGGGTGCGCGAGCTCGCCGGCCGCTGGAAGTCGAATGAGGCGCCGCGACCACCTCCGCGGTGCTTATAAACAGCCGATCCGCTCGGCGGGGGCTATTTTCGGCCACTTGGCTCGTGCGCACGGCCTCCCGGATGTGCCGGGCGGGTGCGCGAGCTCGCCGGCCGCTGGAAGTCGAATGAGGCGCCCGACCACCTCCGCGGTGCTTATAAACAGCCGATCCGCTCGGCGGGGGCTATTTTCGGCCACTTGGCTCGTGCGCACGGCCTCCCGGATGTGCCGGTCGGGTGCGCGAGCTCGCCGGCCGCTGGAAGTCGAATGAGGCGCCGCGACCACCTCCGCGGTGCTTATAAACAGCCGATCCGCTCGGCGGGGGCTATTTTCGGCCACTTGGCTCGTGCGCACGGCCTCCCGGATGTGCCGGGCGGGTGCGCGAGCTCGCCGGCCGCTGGAAGTCCAATGAGGCGCCGCGATCTCCTCCGCGGTGCTTATAAAGTGCCGATCCGCTCGGCTTGGAGCTATTTCCGGCCTCCCGTTGGTGCCGGGCGGCGTGCGCGAGCTCGCCGGCCGCGATCTCCTCCGCGGTGCTTATAAACAGCAGCATGCGCACGGCCTCCCAGAATTTGAACACATTTCGTCAATAAATTTCGCATATTGAATTTTGAAGTTTAATATAATGCAACAATTGAGCTCGACTTATACAAAGGATATATCATAAAATCGTAAATTTCCGTCGAATTTTAGGGGGTCGACTTATACACCGAGTCGACCTGTACACCGGCAAATACGGTAAATACGATTAAATAAAATGATACGACTGGCATAAAAACAAATATAAACCACATAAAAATAAAAGTCACCATTACGTTGAATTATTGGGAGCACCGAGCTTGTTTCTCAGAAACGAGCCGGTCCCATCCAGGCGTAATCGGAGACAATGAAACCCGAAGTGGTTAAGGTTTGTCTTTTAATGCAGGATGCTTGGTCTCCATGTGCCGAAGCAGTTTTGAAGGCTTCATTGGCTCGCTCGCTAGTTTCAGGGGCGATTGTGTCTATAAAATGCAAAATGTTGGGTCACCTCACGGCTTACGGCCATACTACCCTGAGAACGCCCGATCTCGTCCAATCTCGGAAGCTAAGCAGGGTCGGGCCTGGTTAGTACTTGGATGGGAGACCGCCTGGGAATACCAGGTGCAGTAAGCTTTTTCTTTTTCTTATGTGCACTTCAATCGTTTAAGAAGCTATTTTTTACAACACCCATCACGAATGGCATCCGGAAACAACAAGCCTAATTTAAACTCCGACATTGAAACTATAACACGAGTTTGAAAGCTATATTATGTGGTGACATCCACAGCATTGTAGTTAAATTTTTTACCGCTAGAGAGCAGACTATGTACAGTGAGCATGGCTCCCTGTGAACTCAAAGCAGCAGGCTTGACTTGTAAAAGAACCCAACACAACACTTCCATGAAGTAATTGTACTAAGTTCATTTTGTTTTTCCTTATTTAATCACTTCACTGGTTTCTTTTATATCAAACAAATTGTTTTAGGTTATTCACCTGACATGTTGATCCATCAGCTGATAAAGACGCGTCACCATCACATCTGTGACACTCTGATGAAGGCGGAAGAAACCGCCGAAACATGTCAGGTGAATAACCTAAAACAATTTGTTTGATATAAAAGAAACCAGTGAAGTGACTTCCATGAAGTGTTTTTAAACTTTTCAAGGCATTTATTTTGATTCAGCAAAATGCAGGTCGCAACGGCAAATTCGTGCTACCGCATAAAAAGCTGTCAATAACTTTTCATGATAGCCATGTTTCCAGAAAACACCAAAAGCCTTGGAAGAAAGCCTGTTTCGGCCCTGGTTGTAAAAAAAACAAAAAAAAAAACAAAAGGGAAGGGTGACCGTCCGGGAATACCAGGTGCTGAAAGCCTTTTTTTTTTTTTTTTTCCCACGTCAATTGTGAAAGGAAACTTTTACCACAGCCATCAAGTCCCGCCGCTGCTTGGCATGGTTTCAGGGGCGATTGTGTCTATAAAATGAAAAATTCTGAGCGGTCTCACGGCTTACGGCAATACTACCCTGAGAGCGCCCGCTCTCGTCCGACCTCGGAGGCTAAGCAGGGTCGGGCCTGGTTAGTACTTGGATGGGAGACCGCCTGGGAATACCAGTTACCGTAAGCTTTTTTTTTTTTTTTTTTTTTTCTTATGTGCACTTCAATCGTTTAAGCCAAGAACTTTTTACAGCACCCATCACGAATGGCATTCGGAAACTGCAAGCCTAGTTTGAACTCCGACACTGAAACTACAACACGAGTTTAAAACCTACATTGTGTGGCGACAGCCATAGCATTGCAGTTCACGTTTTTACCGCTAGAGGACAGACTATGTACAGTGAATAAAGAGCATGGCTCCCTGTGAACTCAAAGCAGCAGTCTTTACTTGTAAAAGAACCCAGCACAACACATTGCGCTTCCATGTAGTGTTTTTACCTTTTTCATGACATTTATTTTGATACAGCCAAATGCAGGTTTTGTGCACTTCACTTTTCCGTTGGGCATTCGCGTAGAACCCTATTCCAGTTACGGCCAGATTCTTTTAGACTAGTGGTCCCCAACCTTTCTTGCGCCACGGACCGGCTACGCGTCAGAAATATTTTTGCGGACCTGCCTTTATATATATAAATAAACAATAAATCAATATAAATAAATACTACATTTATAATAAGTATATATACCGTATTTGCCGGTGTATTGGTCGACCTTTTTCGATCCAAAATCGACCGAAAAAAATCGACCTCGACTTATACACCGAGTCATAAAATTTAACTTCGTATTCATCGCTTCAAATGTGATGGTAACCAAGGCCGTTTCTCATGCATCTCATTGTGCGTTGCACTTAGAAAATTTGAACCGGGCGGCGTGCGCGAGTGCGCAGCCCGTTGGAAGTCGAATGAGGCGCCGCGACCACCTCCGCGGTGCTTATAAACAGCCGATCCGCTCGGCGGGGGCTATTTTCGGCCACTTGGCTCGTGCGCACGGCCTCCCGGATGTGCCGGGCGGGTGCGCGAGCTCGCCGGCCGCTGGAAGTCGAATGAGGCGCCGCGACCACCTCCGCGGTGCTTATAAACAGCCGATCCGCTCGGCGGGGGCTATTTTCGGCCACTTGGCTCGTGCGCACGGCCTCCCGGATGTGCCGGGCGGGTGCGCGAGCTCGCCGGCCGCTGGAAGTCGAATGAGGCGCCGCGACCACCTCCGCGGTGCTTATAAACAGCCGATCCGCTCGGCGGGGGCTATTTTCGGCCACTTGGCTCGTGCGCACGGCCTCCCGGATGTGCCGGGCGGGTGCGCGAGCTCGCCGGCCGCTGGAAGTCGAATGAGGCGCCGCGACCACCTCCGCGGTGCTTATAAACAGCCGATCCGCTCGGCGGGGGCTATTTTCGGCCACTTGGCTCGTGCGCACGGCCTCCCGGATGTGCCGGGCGGGTGCGCGAGCTCGCCGGCCGCTGGAAGTCGAATGAGGCGCCGCGACCACCTCCGCGGTGCTTATAAACAGCCGATCCGCTCGGCGGGGGCTATTTTCGGCCACTTGGCTCGTGCGCACGGCCTCCCGGATGTGCCGGGCGGGTGCGCGGGCTCGCCGGCCGCTGGAAGTCGAATGAGGCGCCGCGACCACCTCCTCGGTGCTTATAAACAGCCGATTCGCTCGGCGGGGGCTATTTTCGGCCACTTGGCTCGTGCGCACGGCCTCCCGGATATGCCGGGCGGGTGCGCGAGCTCGCCGGCCGCTGGAAGTCGAATGAGGCGCCGCGACCACCTCCGCGGTGCTTATAAACAGCCGATCCGCTCGGCGGGGGCTATTTTCGGCCACTTGGCTCGTGCGCACGGCCTCCCGGATGTGCCGGGCGGGTGCGCGAGCTCGCCGGCCGCTGGAAGTCGAATGAGGCGCCGCGACCACCTCCGCGGTGCTTATAAACAGCCGATCCGCTCGGCGGGGGCTATTTTCGGCCACTTGGCTCGTGCGCACGGCCTCCCGGATGTGCCGGGCGGGTGCGCGAGCTCGCCGGCCGCTGGAAGTCGAATGAGGCGCCGCGACCACCTCCGCGGTGCTTATAAACAGCCGATCCGCTCGGCGGGGGCTATTTTCGGCCACTTGGCTCGTGCGCACGGCCTCCCGGATGTGCCGGGCGGGTGCGCGAGCTCGCCGGCCGCTGGAAGTCGAATGAGGCGCCGCGACCACCTCCGCGGTGCTTATAAACAGCCGATCCGCTCGGCGGGGGCTATTTTCGGCCACTTGGCTCGTGCGCACGGCCTCCCGGATGTGCCGGGCGGGTGCGCGGGCTCGCCGGCCGCTGGAAGTCGAATGAGGCGCCGCGACCACCTCCGCGGTGCTTATAAACAGCCGATCCGCTCGGCGGGGGCTATTTTCGGCCACTTGGCTCGTGCGCACGGCCTCCCGGATGTGCCGGGCGGGTGCGCGAGCTCGCCGGCCGCTGGAAGTCGAATGAGGCGCCGCGACCACCTCCGCGGTGCTTATAAACAGCCGATCCGCTCGGCGGGGGCTATTTTCGGTCACTTGGCTCGTGCGCACGGCCTCCTTGATGTGCCGGGCGGGTGCGCGAGCTCGCCGGCCGCTGGAAGTCGAATGAGGCGCCGCGACCACCTCCGCGGTGCTTATAAACAGCCGATCCGCTCGGCGGGGGCTATTTTCGGCCACTTGGCTCGTGCGCACGGCCTCCCGGATGTGCCGGGCGGGTGCGCGAGCTCGCCGGCCGCTGGAAGTCGAATGAGGCGCCCGACCACCTCCGCGGTGCTTATAAACAGCCGATCCGCTCGGCGGGGGCTATTTTCGGTCACTTGGCTCGTGCGCACGGCCTCCCGGATGTGCCGGGCGGGTGCGCGAGCTCGCCGGCCGCTGGAAGTCGAATGAGGCGCCGCGACCACCTCCGCGGTGCTTATAAACAGCCGATCCGCTCGGCGGGGGCTATTTTCGGCCACTTGGCTCGTGCGCACGGCCTCCCGGATGTGCCGGGCGGGTGCGCGAGCTCGCCGGCCGCTGGAAGTCGAATGAGGCGCCCGACCACCTCCGCGGTGCTTATAAACAGCCGATCCGCTCGGCGGGGGCTATTTTCGGCCACTTGGCTCGTGCGCACGGCCTCCCGGATGTGCCGGGCGGGTGCGCGAGCTCGCCGGCCGCTGGAAGTCGAATGAGGCGCCGCGACCACCTCCGCGGTGCTTATAAACAGCCGATCCGCTCGGCGGGGGCTATTTTCGGCCACTTGGCTCGTGCGCACGGCCTCCCGGATGTGCCGGGCGGGTGCGCGAGCTCGCCGGCCGCTGGAAGTCCAATGAGGCGCCGCGATCTCCTCCGCGGTGCTTATAAAGTGCCGATCCGCTCGGCTTGGAGCTATTTCCGGCCTCCCGTTGGTGCCGGGCGGCGTGCGCGAGCTCGCCGGCCGCGATCTCCTCCGCGGTGCTTATAAACAGCAGCATGCGCACGGCCTCCCAGAATTTGAACACATTTCGTCAATAAATTTCGCATATTGAATTTTGAAGTTTAATATAATGCAACAATTGAGCTCGACTTATACAAAGGATATATCATAAAATCGTAAATTTCCGTCGAATTTTAGGGGGTCGACTTATACACCGAGTCGACCTGTACACCGGCAAATACGGTAAATACGATTAAATAAAATGATACGACTGGCATAAAAACAAATATAAACCACATAAAAATAAAAGTCACCATTACGTTGAATTATTGGGAGCACCGAGCTTGTTTCTCAGAAACGAGCCGGTCCCATCCAGGCGTAATCGGAGACAATGAAACCCGAAGTGGTTAAGGTTTGTCTTTTAATGCAGGATGCTTGGTCTCCATGTGCCGAAGCAGTTTTGAAGGCTTCATTGGCTCGCTCGCTAGTTTCAGGGGCGATTGTGTCTATAAAATGCAAAATGTTGGGTCACCTCACGGCTTACGGCCATACTACCCTGAGAACGCCCGATCTCGTCCAATCTCGGAAGCTAAGCAGGGTCGGGCCTGGTTAGTACTTGGATGGGAGACCGCCTGGGAATACCAGGTGCAGTAAGCTTTTTCTTTTTCTTATGTGCACTTCAATCGTTTAAGAAGCTATTTTTTACAACACCCATCACGAATGGCATCCGGAAACAACAAGCCTAATTTAAACTCCGACATTGAAACTATAACACGAGTTTGAAAGCTATATTATGTGGTGACATCCACAGCATTGTAGTTAAATTTTTTACCGCTAGAGAGCAGACTATGTACAGTGAGCATGGCTCCCTGTGAACTCAAAGCAGCAGGCTTGACTTGTAAAAGAACCCAACACAACACTTCCATGAAGTAATTGTACTAAGTTCATTTTGTTTTTCCTTATTTAATCACTTCACTGGTTTCTTTTATATCAAACAAATTGTTTTAGGTTATTCACCTGACATGTTGATCCATCAGCTGATAAAGACGCGTCACCATCACATCTGTGACACTCTGATGAAGGCGGAAGAAACCGCCGAAACATGTCAGGTGAATAACCTAAAACAATTTGTTTGATATAAAAGAAACCAGTGAAGTGACTTCCATGAAGTGTTTTTAAACTTTTCAAGGCATTTATTTTGATTCAGCAAAATGCAGGTCGCAACGGCAAATTCGTGCTACCGCATAAAAAGCTGTCAATAACTTTTCATGATAGCCATGTTTCCAGAAAACACCAAAAGCCTTGGAAGAAAGCCTGTTTCGGCCCTGGTTGTAAAAAAAACAAAAAAAAAAACAAAAGGGAAGGGTGACCGTCCGGGAATACCAGGTGCTGAAAGCCTTTTTTTTTTTTTTTTCCCACGTCAATTGTGAAAGGAAACTTTTACCACAGCCATCAAGTCCCGCCGCTGCTTGGCATGGTTTCAGGGGCGATTGTGTCTATAAAATGAAAAATTCTGAGCGGTCTCACGGCTTACGGCAATACTACCCTGAGAGCGCCCGCTCTCGTCCGACCTCGGAGGCTAAGCACGGCCTCCCGGATGTGCCGGGCGGGTGCGCGAGCTCGCCGGCCGCTGGAAGTCGAATGAGGCGCCGCGACCACCTCCGCGGTGCTTATAAACAGCCGATCCGCTCGGCGGGGGCTATTTTCGGCCACTTGGCTCGTGCGCACGGCCTCCCGGATATGCCGGGCGGGTGCGCGAGCTCGCCGGCCGCTGGAAGTCGAATGAGGCGCCGCGACCACCTCCGCGGTGCTTATAAACAGCCGATCCGCTCGGCGGGGGCTATTTTCGGCCACTTGGCTCGTGCGCACGGCCTCCCGGATGTGCCGGGCGGGTGCGCGAGCTCGCCGGCCGCTGGAAGTCGAATGAGGCGCCGCGACCACCTCCGCGGTGCTTATAAACAGCCGATCCGCTCGGCGGGGGCTATTTTCGGCCACTTGGCTCGTGCGCACGGCCTCCCGGATGTGCCGGGCGGGTGCGCGAGCTCGCCGGCCGCTTGAAGTCGAATGAGGCGCCGCGACCACCTCCGCGGTGCTTATAAACAGCCGATCCGCTCGGCGGGGGCTATTTTCGGCCACTTGGCTCGTGCGCACGGCCTCCCGGATGTGCCGGGCGGGTGCGCGAGCTCGCCGGCCGCTGGAAGTCGAATGAGGCGCCGCGACCACCTCCGCGGTGCTTATAAACAGCCGATCCGCTCGGCGGGGGCTGTTTTCGGCCACTTGGCTCGTGCGCACGGCCTCCCGGATGTGCCGGGCGGGTGCGCGAGCTCGCCGGCCGCTGGAAGTCGAATGAGGCGCCGCGACCACCTCCGCGGTGCTTATAAACAGCCGATCCGCTCGGCCGGGGCTATTTTCGGCCACTTGGCTCGTGCGCACGGCCTCCCGGATGTGCCGGGCGGGTGCGCGAGCTCGCCGCCCGCCGGAAGTCGAATGAGGCGCCGCGACCACCTCCGCGGTGCTTATAAACAGCCGATCCGCTCGGCGGGGGCTATTTTCGGCCACTTGGCTCGTGCGCACGGCCTCCCGGATGTGCCGGTCGGGTGCGCGAGCTCGCCGGCCGCTGGAAGTCGAATGAGGCGCCGCGACCACCTCCGCGGTGCTTATAAACAGCCGATCCGCTCGGCGGGGGCTATTTTCGGCCACTTGGCTCGTGCGCACGGCCTCCCGGATGTGCCGGGCGGGTGCGCGAGCTCGCTGGCCGCTGGAAGTCGAATGAGGCGCCGCGACCACCTCCGCGGTGCTTATAAACAGCCGATCCGCTCGGCAGGGGCTATTTTCGGCCACTTGGCTCGTGCGCACGGCCTCCCGGATGTGCCGGGCGGGTGCGCGAGCTCGCCGGCCGCTGGAAGTCGAATGAGGCGCCGCGACCACCTCCGCGGTGCTTATAAACAGCCGATCCGCTCGGCGGGGGCTATTTTCGGCCACTTGGCTCGTGCGCACGGCCTCCCGGATGTGGCGGGCGGGTGCGCGAGCTCGCCGGCCGCTGGAAGTCGAATGAGGCGCCGCGACCACCTCCGCGGTGCTTATAAACAGCCGATCCGCTCGGCGGGGGCTATTTTCGGCCACTTGGCTCGTGCGCACGGCCTCCCGGATGTGCCGGGCGGGTGCGCGAGCTCGCCGACCGCTGGAAGTCGAATGAGGCGCCGCGACCACCTCCGCGGTGCTTATAAACAGCCGATCCGCTCGGCGGGGGCTATTTTCGGCCACTTGGCTCGTGCGCACGGCCTCCCGGATGTGCCGGGCGGGTGCGCGAGCTCGCCGGCCGCTGGAAGTCGAATGAGGCGCCGCGACCACCTCCGCGGTGCTTATAAACAGCCGATCCGCTCGGCGGGGGCTATTTTCGGCCACTTGGCTCGTGCGCACGGCCTCCCGGATGTGCCGGGCGGGTGCGCGAGCTCGCCGGCCGCTGGAAGTCGAATGAGGCGCCGCGACCACCTCCGCGGTGCTTATAAACAGCCGATCCGCTCGGCGGGGGCTATTTTCGGCCACTTGGCTCGTGCGCACGGCCTCCCGGATGTGCCGGGCGGGTGCGCGAGCTCGCCGGCCGCTGGAAGTCGAATGAGGCGCCGCGACCACCTCCGCGGTGCTTATAAACAGCCGATCCGCTCGGCGGGGGCTATTTTCGGCCACTTGGCTCGTGCGCACGGCCTCCCGGATGTGCCGGGCGGGTGCGCGAGCTCGCCGGCCGCTGGAAGTCGAATGAGGCGCCGCGACCACCTCCGCGGTGCTTATAAACAGCCGATCCGCTCGGCGGGGGCTATTTTCGGCCACTTGGCTCGTGCGCACGGCCTCCCGGATGTGCCGGGCGGGTGCGCGAGCTCGCCGGCCGCTGGAAGTCGAATGAGGCGCCGCGACCACCTCCGCGGTGCTTATAAACAGCCGATCCGCTCGGCGGGGGCTATTTTCGGCCACTTGGCTCGTGCGCACGGCCTCCCGGATATGCCGGGCGGGTGCGCGAGCTCGCCGGCCGCTGGAAGTCGAATGAGGCGCCGCGACCACCTCCGCGGTGCTTATAAACAGCCGATCCGCTCGGCGGGGGCTATTTTCGGCCACTTGGCTCGTGCGCACGGCCTCCCGGATGTGCCGGGCGGGTGCGCGAGCTCGCCGGCCGCTGGAAGTCGAATGAGGCGCCGCGACCACCTCCGCGGTGCTTATAAACAGCCGATCCGCTCGGCGGGGGCTATTTTCGGCCACTTGGCTCGTGCGCACGGCCTCCCGGATGTGCCGGGCGGGTGCGCGAGCTCGCCGGCCGCTTGAAGTCGAATGAGGCGCCGCGACCACCTCCGCGGTGCTTATAAACAGCCGATCCGCTCGGCGGGGGCTATTTTCGGCCACTTGGCTCGTGCGCACGGCCTCCCGGATGTGCCGGGCGGGTGCGCGAGCTCGCCGGCCGCTGGAAGTCGAATGAGGCGCCGCGACCACCTCCGCGGTGCTTATAAACAGCCGATCCGCTCGGCGGGGGCTGTTTTCGGCCACTTGGCTCGTGCGCACGGCCTCCCGGATGTGCCGGGCGGGTGCGCGAGCTCGCCGGCCGCTGGAAGTCGAATGAGGCGCCGCGACCACCTCCGCGGTGCTTATAAACAGCCGATCCGCTCGGCCGGGGCTATTTTCGGCCACTTGGCTCGTGCGCACGGCCTCCCGGATGTGCCGGGCGGGTGCGCGAGCTCGCCGCCCGCCGGAAGTCGAATGAGGCGCCGCGACCACCTCCGCGGTGCTTATAAACAGCCGATCCGCTCGGCGGGGGCTATTTTCGGCCACTTGGCTCGTGCGCACGGCCTCCCGGATGTGCCGGTCGGGTGCGCGAGCTCGCCGGCCGCTGGAAGTCGAATGAGGCGCCGCGACCACCTCCGCGGTGCTTATAAACAGCCGATCCGCTCGGCGGGGGCTATTTTCGGCCACTTGGCTCGTGCGCACGGCCTCCCGGATGTGCCGGGCGGGTGCGCGAGCTCGCTGGCCGCTGGAAGTCGAATGAGGCGCCGCGACCACCTCCGCGGTGCTTATAAACAGCCGATCCGCTCGGCAGGGGCTATTTTCGGCCACTTGGCTCGTGCGCACGGCCTCCCGGATGTGCCGGGCGGGTGCGCGAGCTCGCCGGCCGCTGGAAGTCGAATGAGGCGCCGCGACCACCTCCGCGGTGCTTATAAACAGCCGATCCGCTCGGCGGGGGCTATTTTCGGCCACTTGGCTCGTGCGCACGGCCTCCCGGATGTGGCGGGCGGGTGCGCGAGCTCGCCGGCCGCTGGAAGTCGAATGAGGCGCCGCGACCACCTCCGCGGTGCTTATAAACAGCCGATCCGCTCGGCGGGGGCTATTTTCGGCCACTTGGCTCGTGCGCACGGCCTCCCGGATGTGCCGGGCGGGTGCGCGAGCTCGCCGACCGCTGGAAGTCGAATGAGGCGCCGCGACCACCTCCGCGGTGCTTATAAACAGCCGATCCGCTCGGCGGGGGCTATTTTCGGCCACTTGGCTCGTGCGCACGGCCTCCCGGATGTGCCGGGCGGGTGCGCGAGCTCGCCGGCCGCTGGAAGTCGAATGAGGCGCCGCGACCACCTCCGCGGTGCTTATAAACAGCCGATCCGCTCGGCGGGGGCTATTTTCGGCCACTTGGCTCGTGCGCACGGCCTCCCGGATGTGCCGGGCGGGTGCGCGAGCTCGCCGGCCGCTGGAAGTCGAATGAGGCGCCGCGACCACCTCCGCGGTGCTTATAAACAGCCGATCCGCTCGGCGGGGGCTATTTTCGGCCACTTGGCTCGTGCGCACGGCCTCCCGGATGTGCCGGGCGGGTGCGCGAGCTCGCCGGCCGCTGGAAGTCGAATGAGGCGCCGCGACCACCTCCGCGGTGCTTATAAACAGCCGATCCGCTCGGCGGGGGCTATTTTCGGCCACTTGGCTCGTGCGCACGGCCTCCCGGATGTGCCGGGCGGGTGCGCGAGCTCGCCGGCCGCTGGAAGTCGAATGAGGCGCCGCGACCACCTCCGCGGTGCTTATAAACAGCCGATCCGCTCGGCGGGGGCTATTTTCGGCCACTTGGCTCGTGCGCACGGCCTCCCGGATGTGCCGGGCGGGTGCGCGAGCTCGCCGGCCGCTGGAAGTCGAATGAGGCGCCGCGACCACCTCCGCGGTGCTTATAAACAGCCGATCCGCTCGGCGGGGGCTATTTTCGGCCACTTGGCTCGTGCGCACGGCCTCCCGGATGTGCCGGGCGGGTGCGCGAGCTCGCCGGCCGCTGGAAGTCGAATGAGGCGCCGCGACCACCTCCGCGGTGCTTATAAACAGCCGATCCGCTCGGCGGGGGCTATTTTCGGCCACTTGGCTCGTGCGCACGGCCTCCCGGATGTGCCGGGCGGGTGCGCGAGCTCGCCGGCCGCTGGAAGTCGAATGAGGCGCCGCGACCACCTCCGCGGTGCTTATAAACAGCCGATCCGCTCGGCGGGGGCTATTTTCGGCCACTTGGCTCGTGCGCACGGCCTCCCGGATGTGCCGGGCGGGTGCGCGAGCTCGCCGGCCGCTGGAAGTCGAATGAGGCGCCGCGACCACCTCCGCGGTGCTTATAAACAGCCGATCCGCTCGGCGGGGGCTATTTTCGGCCACTTGGCTTGTGCGCACGGCCTCCCGGATGTGCCGGGCGGGTGCGCGAGCTCGCCGGCCGCTGGAAGTCGAATGAGGCGCCGCGACCACCTCCGCGGTGCTTATAAACAGCCGATCCGCTCGGCGGGGGCTATTTTCGGCCACTTGGCTCGTGCGCACGGCCTCCCGGATGTGCCGGGCGGGTGCGCGGGCTCGCCGGCCGCTGGAAGTCGAATGAGGCGCCGCGACCACCTCCTCGGTGCTTATAAACAGCCGATCCGCTCGGCGGGGGCTATTTTCGGCCACTTGGCTCGTGCGCACGGCCTCCCGGATATGCCGGGCGGGTGCGCGAGCTCGCCGGCCGCTGGAAGTCGAATGAGGCGCCGCGACCACCTCCGCGGTGCTTATAAACAGCCGATCCGCTCGGCGGGGGCTATTTTCGGCCACTTGGCTCGTGCGCACGGCCTCCCGGATGTGCCGGGCAGGTGCGCGAGCTCGCCGGCCGCTGGAAGTCGAATGAGGCGCCGCGACCACCTCCGCGGTGCTTATAAACAGCCGATCCGCTCGGCGGGGGCTATTTTCGGCCACTTGGCTCGTGCGCACGGCCTCCCGGATGTGCCGGGCGGGTGCGCGAGCTCGCCGGCCGCTTGAAGTCGAATGAGGCGCCGCGACCACCTCCGCGGTGCTTATAAACAGCCGATCCGCTCGGCGGGGGCTATTTTCGGCCACTTGGCTCGTGCGCACGGCCTCCCGGATGTGCCGGGCGGGTGCGCGAGCTCGCCGGCCGCTGGAAGTCGAATGAGGCGCCGCGACCACCTCCGCGGTGCTTATAAACAGCCGATCCGCTCGGCGGGGGCTGTTTTCGGCCACTTGGCTCGTGCGCACGGCCTCCCGGATGTGCCGGGCGGGTGCGCGAGCTCGCCGGCCGCTGGAAGTCGAATGAGGCGCCGCGACCACCTCCGCGGTGCTTATAAACAGCCGATCCGCTCGGCCGGGGCTATTTTCGGCCACTTGGCTCGTGCGCACGGCCTCCCGGATGTGCCGGGCGGGTGCGCGAGCTCGCCGCCCGCCGGAAGTCGAATGAGGCGCCGCGACCACCTCCGCGGTGCTTATAAACAGCCGATCCGCTCGGCGGGGGCTATTTTCGGCCACTTGGCTCGTGCGCACGGCCTCCCGGATGTGCCGGTCGGGTGCGCGAGCTCGCCGGCCGCTGGAAGTCGAATGAGGCGCCGCGACCACCTCCGCGGTGCTTATAAACAGCCGATCCGCTCGGCGGGGGCTATTTTCGGTCACTTGGCTCGTGCGCACGGCCTCCCGGATGTGCCGGGCGGGTGCGCGAGCTCGCCGGCCGCTGGAAGTCGAATGAGGCGCCGCGACCACCTCCGCGGTGCTTATAAACAGCCGATCCGCTCGGCGGGGGCTATTTTCGGCCACTTGGCTCGTGCGCACGGCCTCCCGGATGTGCCGGGCGGGTGCGCGAGCTCGCCGGCCGCTGGAAGTCGAATGAGGCGCCCGACCACCTCCGCGGTGCTTATAAACAGCCGATCCGCTCGGCGGGGGCTATTTTCGGCCACTTGGCTCGTGCGCACGGCCTCCCGGATGTGCCGGTCGGGTGCGCGAGCTCGCCGGCCGCTGGAAGTCGAATGAGGCGCCGCGACCACCTCCGCGGTGCTTATAAACAGCCGATCCGCTCGGCGGGGGCTATTTTCGGCCACTTGGCTCGTGCGCACGGCCTCCCGGATGTGCCGGGCGGGTGCGCGAGCTCGCCGGCCGCTGGAAGTCCAATGAGGCGCCGCGATCTCCTCCGCGGTGCTTATAAAGTGCCGATCCGGTCGGCTTGGAGCTATTTCCGGCCTCCCGTTGGTGCCGGGCGGCGTGCGCGAGCTCGCCGGCCGCGATCTCCTCCGCGGTGCTTATAAACAGCAGCATGCGCACGGCCTCCCAGAATTTGAACACATTTCGTCAATAAATTTCGCATATTGAATTTTGAAGTTTAATATAATGCAACAATTGAGCTCGACTTATACAAAGGATATATCATAAAATCGTAAATTTCCGTCGAATTTTAGGGGGTCGACTTATACACCGAGTCGACCTGTACACCGGCAAATACGGTAAATACGATTAAATAAAATGATACGACTGGCATAAAAACAAATATAAACCACATAAAAATAAAAGTCACCATTACGTTGAATTATTGGGAGCACCGAGCTTGTTTCTCAGAAACGAGCCGGTCCCATCCAGGCGTAATCGGAGACAATGAAACCCGAAGTGGTTAAGGTTTGTCTTTTAATGCAGGATGCTTGGTCTCCATGTGCCGAAGCAGTTTTGAAGGCTTCATTGGCTCGCTCGCTAGTTTCAGGGGCGATTGTGTCTATAAAATGCAAAATGTTGGGTCACCTCACGGCTTACGGCCATACTACCCTGAGAACGCCCGATCTCGTCCAATCTCGGAAGCTAAGCAGGGTCGGGCCTGGTTAGTACTTGGATGGGAGACCGCCTGGGAATACCAGGTGCTGTAAGCTTTTTCTTTTTCTTATGTGCACTTCAATCGTTTAAGAAGCTATTTTTTACAACACCCATCACGAATGGCATCCGGAAACAACAAGCCTAATTTAAACTCCGACATTGAAACTATAACACGAGTTTGAAAGCTATATTATGTGGTGACATCCACAGCATTGTAGTTAAATTTTTTACCGCTAGAGAGCAGACTATGTACAGTGAGCATGGCTCCCTGTGAACTCAAAGCAGCAGGCTTGACTTGTAAAAGAACCCAACACAACACTTCCATGAAGTAATTGTACTAAGTTCATTTTGTTTTTCCTTATTTAATCACTTCACTGGTTTCTTTTATATCAAACAAATTGTTTTAGGTTATTCACCTGACATGTTGATCCATCAGCTGATAAAGACGCGTCACCATCACATCTGTGACACTCTGATGAAGGCGGAAGAAACCGCCGAAACATGTCAGGTGAATAACCTAAAACAATTTGTTTGATATAAAAGAAACCAGTGAAGTGACTTCCATGAAGTGTTTTTAAACTTTTCAAGGCATTTATTTTGATTCAGCAAAATGCAGGTCGCAACGGCAAATTCGTGCTACCGCATAAAAAGCTGTCAATAACTTTTCATGATAGCCATGTTTCCAGAAAACACCAAAAGCCTTGGAAGAAAGCCTGTTTCGGCCCTGGTTGTAAAAAAAACAAAAAAAAAAACAAAAGGGAAGGGTGACCGTCCGGGAATACCAGGTGCTGAAAGCCTTTTTTTTTTTTTTTTTCCCACGTCAATTGTGAAAGGAAACTTTTACCACAGCCATCAAGTCCCGCCGCTGCTTGGCATGGTTTCAGGGGCGATTGTGTCTATAAAATGAAAAATTCTGAGCGGTCTCACGGCTTACGGCAATACTACCCTGAGAGCGCCCGCTCTCGTCCGACCTCGGAGGCTAAGCAGGGTCGGGCCTGGTTAGTACTTGGATGGGAGACCGCCTGGGAATACCAGTTACCGTAAGCTTTTTTTTTTTTTTTTTTTTTTCTTATGTGCACTTCAATCGTTTAAGCCAAGAACTTTTTACAGCACCCATCACGAATGGCATTCGGAAACTGCAAGCCTAGTTTGAACTCCGACACTGAAACTACAACACGAGTTTAAAACCTACATTGTGTGGCGACAGCCATAGCATTGCAGTTCACGTTTTTACCGCTAGAGGACAGACTATGTACAGTGAATAAAGAGCATGGCTCCCTGTGAACTCAAAGCAGCAGTCTTTACTTGTAAAAGAACCCAGCACAACACATTGCGCTTCCATGTAGTGTTTTTACCTTTTTCATGACATTTATTTTGATACAGCCAAATGCAGGTTTTGTGCACTTCACTTTTCCGTTGGGCATTCGCGTAGAACCCTATTCCAGTTACGGCCAGATTCTTTTAGACTAGTGGTCCCCAACCTTTCTTGCGCCACGGACCGGCTACGCGTCAGAAATATTTTTGCGGACCTGCCTTTATATATATAAATAAACAATAAATCAATATAAATAAATACTACATTTATAATAAGTATATATACCGTATTTGCCGGTGTATTGGTCGACCTTTTTCGATCCAAAATCGACCGAAAAAAATCGACCTCGACTTATACACCGAGTCATAAAATTTAACTTCGTATTCATCACTTCAAATGTGATGGTAACCAAGGCCGTTTCTCATGCATCTCATTGTGCGTTGCACTTAGAAAATTTGAACCGGGCGGCGTGCGCGAGTGCGCAGCCCGTTGGAAGTCGAATGAGGCGCCGCGACCACCTCCGCGGTGCTTATAAACAGCCGATCCGCTCGGCGGGGGCTATTTTCGGCCACTTGGCTCGTGCGCACGGCCTCCCGGATGTGCCGGGCGGGTGCGCGAGCTCGCCGGCCGCTGGAAGTCGAATGAGGCGCCGCGACCACCTCCGCGGTGCTTATAAACAGCCGATCCGCTCGGCGGGGGCTATTTTCGGCCACTTGGCTCGTGCGCACGGCCTCCCGGATGTGCCGGGCGGGTGCGCGAGCTCGCCGGCCGCTGGAAGTCGAATGAGGCGCCGCGACCACCTCCGCGGTGCTTATAAACAGCCGATCCGCTCGGCGGGGGCTATTTTCGGCCACTTGGCTCGTGCGCACGGCCTCCCGGATGTGCCGGGCGGGTGCGCGAGCTCGCCGGCCGCTGGAAGTCGAATGAGGCGCCGCGACCACCTCCGCGGTGCTTATAAACAGCCGATCCGCTCGGCGGGGGCTATTTTCGGCCACTTGGCTCGTGCGCACGGCCTCCCGGATGTGCCGGGCGGGTGCGCGAGCTCGCCGGCCGCTGGAAGTCGAATGAGGCGCCGCGACCACCTCCGCGGTGCTTATAAACAGCCGATCCGCTCGGCGGGGGCTATTTTCGGCCACTTGGCTCGTGCGCACGGCCTCCCGGATGTGCCGGGCGGGTGCGCGAGCTCGCCGGCCGCTGGAAGTCGAATGAGGCGCCGCGACCACCTCCGCGGTGCTTATAAACAGCCGATCCGCTCGGCGGGGGCTATTTTCGGCCACTTGGCTTGTGCGCACGGCCTCCCGGATGTGCCGGGCGGGTGCGCGAGCTCGCCGGCCGCTGGAAGTCGAATGAGGCGCCGCGACCACCTCCGCGGTGCTTATAAACAGCCGATCCGCTCGGCGGGGGCTATTTTCGGCCACTTGGCTCGTGCGCACGGCCTCCCGGATGTGCCGGGCGGGTGCGCGGGCTCGCCGGCCGCTGGAAGTCGAATGAGGCGCCGCGACCACCTCCTCGGTGCTTATAAACAGCCGATCCGCTCGGCGGGGGCTATTTTCGGCCACTTGGCTCGTGCGCACGGCCTCCCGGATATGCCGGGCGGGTGCGCGAGCTCGCCGGCCGCTGGAAGTCGAATGAGGCGCCGCGACCACCTCCGCGGTGCTTATAAACAGCCGATCCGCTCGGCGGGGGCTATTTTCGGCCACTTGGCTCGTGCGCACGGCCTCCCGGATGTGCCGGGCGGGTGCGCGAGCTCGCCGGCCGCTGGAAGTCGAATGAGGCGCCGCGACCACCTCCGCGGTGCTTATAAACAGCCGATCCGCTCGGCGGGGGCTATTTTCGGCCACTTGGCTCGTGCGCACGGCCTCCCGGATGTGCCGGGCGGGTGCGCGAGCTCGCCGGCCGCTTGAAGTCGAATGAGGCGCCGCGACCACCTCCGCGGTGCTTATAAACAGCCGATCCGCTCGGCGGGGGCTATTTTCGGCCACTTGGCTCGTGCGCACGGCCTCCCGGATGTGCCGGGCGGGTGCGCGAGCTCGCCGGCCGCTGGAAGTCGAATGAGGCGCCGCGACCACCTCCGCGGTGCTTATAAACAGCCGATCCGCTCGGCGGGGGCTGTTTTCGGCCACTTGGCTCGTGCGCACGGCCTCCCGGATGTGCCGGGCGGGTGCGCGAGCTCGCCGGCCGCTGGAAGTCGAATGAGGCGCCGCGACCACCTCCGCGGTGCTTATAAACAGCCGATCCGCTCGGCCGGGGCTATTTTCGGCCACTTGGCTCGTGCGCACGGCCTCCCGGATGTGCCGGGCGGGTGCGCGAGCTCGCCGCCCGCCGGAAGTCGAATGAGGCGCCGCGACCACCTCCGCGGTGCTTATAAACAGCCGATCCGCTCGGCGGGGGCTATTTTCGGCCACTTGGCTCGTGCGCACGGCCTCCCGGATGTGCCGGTCGGGTGCGCGAGCTCGCCGGCCGCTGGAAGTCGAATGAGGCGCCGCGACCACCTCCGCGGTGCTTATAAACAGCCGATCCGCTCGGCGGGGGCTATTTTCGGCCACTTGGCTCGTGCGCACGGCCTCCCGGATGTGCCGGGCGGGTGCGCGAGCTCGCCGGCCGCTGGAAGTCGAATGAGGCGCCGCGACCACCTCCGCGGTGCTTATAAACAGCCGATCCGCTCGGCGGGGGCTATTTTCGGCCACTTGGCTCGTGCGCACGGCCTCCCGGATGTGCCGGGCGGGTGCGCGAGCTCGCCGGCCGCTGGAAGTCGAATGAGGCGCCGCGACCACCTCCGCGGTGCTTATAAACAGCCGATCCGCTCGGCGGGGGCTATTTTCGGCCACTTGGCTCGTGCGCACGGCCTCCCGGATGTGCCGGGCGGGTGCGCGAGCTCGCCGGCCGCTGGAAGTCGAATGAGGCGCCGCGACCACCTCCGCGGTGCTTATAAACAGCCGATCCGCTCGGCGGGGGCTATTTTCGGCCACTTGGCTTGTGCGCACGGCCTCCCGGATGTGCCGGGCGGGTGCGCGAGCTCGCCGGCCGCTGGAAGTCGAATGAGGCGCCGCGACCACCTCCGCGGTGCTTATAAACAGCCGATCCGCTCGGCGGGGGCTATTTTCGGCCACTTGGCTCGTGCGCACGGCCTCCCGGATGTGCCGGGCGGGTGCGCGGGCTCGCCGGCCGCTGGAAGTCGAATGAGGCGCCGCGACCACCTCCGCGGTGCTTATAAACAGCCGATCCGCTCGGCGGGGGCTATTTTCGGCCACTTGGCTCGTGCGCACGGCCTCCCGGATGTGCCGGGCGGGTGCGCGAGCTCGCCGACCGCTGGAAGTCGAATGAGGCGCCGCGACCACCTCCGCGGTGCTTATAAACAGCCGATCCGCTCGGCGGGGGCTATTTTCGGCCACTTGGCTCGTGCGCACGGCCTCCCGGATGTGCCGGGCGGGTGCGCGAGCTCGCCGGCCGCTGGAAGTCGAATGAGGCGCCGCGACCACCTCCGCGGTGCTTATAAACAGCCGATCCGCTCGGCGGGGGCTATTTTCGGCCACTTGGCTCGTGCGCACGGCCTCCCGGATGTGCCGGGCGGGTGCGCGAGCTCGCCGGAAGTCGAATGAGGCGCCGCGACCACCTCCGCGGTGCTTATAAACAGCCGATCCGCTCGGCGGGGGCTATTTTCGGCCACTTGGCTCGTGCGCACGGCCTCCCGGATGTGCCGGGCGGGTGCGCGAGCTCGCCGGCCGCTGGAAGTCGAATGAGGCGCCGCGACCACCTCCGCGGTGCTTATAAACAGCCGATCCGCTCGGCGGGGGCTATTTTCGGCCACTTGGCTCGTGCGCACGGCCTCCCGGATGTGCCGGGCGGGTGCGCGATCTCGCCGGCCGCTGGAAGTCGAATGAGGCGCCGCGACCACCTCCGCGGTGCTTATAAACCGCCGATCCGCTCGGCGGGGGCTATTTTCGGCCACTTGGCTCGTGCGCACGGCCTCCCGGATGTGCCGGGCGGGTGCGCGAGCTCGCCGGCCGCTGGAAGTCGAATGAGGCGCCGCGACCACCTCCGCGGTGCTTATAAACAGCCGATCCGCTCGGCGGGGGCTATTTTCGGCCACTTGGCTCGTGTGCACGGCCTCCCGGATGTGCCGGGCGGGTGCGCGAGCTCGCCGGCCGCTGGAAGTCGAATGAGGCGCCGCGACCACCTCCGCGGTGCTTATAAACAGCCGATCCGCTCGGCGGGGGCTATTTTCGGCCACTTGGCTCGTGCGCACGGCCTCCCGGATGTGCCGGGCGGGTGCGCGAGCTCGCCGGCCGCTGGAAGTCGAATGAGGCGCCGCGACCACCTCCGCGGTGCTTATAAACAGCCGATCCGCTCGGCGGGGGCTATTTTCGGCCACTTGGCTCGTGCGCACGGCCTCCCGGATGTGCCGGGCGGGTGCGCGAGCTCGCCGACCGCTGTAAGTCGAATGAGGCGCCGCGACCACCTCCGCGGTGCTTATAAACAGCCGATCCGCTCGGCGGGGGCTATTTTCGGCCACTTGGCTCGTGCGCACGGCCTCCCGGATGTGCCGGGCGGGTGCGCGAGCTCGCCGGCCGCTGGAAGTCGAATGAGGCGCCGCGACCACCTCCGCGGTGCTTATAAACAGCCGATCCGCTCGGCGGGGGCTATTTTCGGCCACTTGGCTCGTGCGCACGGCCTCCCGGATGTGCCGGGCGGGTGCGCGAGCTCGCCGGAAGTCGAATGAGGCGCCGCGACCACCTCCGCGGTGCTTATAAACAGCCGATCCGCTCGGCGGGGGCTATTTTCGGCCACTTGGCTCGTGCGCACGGCCTCCCGGATGTGCCGGGCGGGTGCGCGAGCTCGCCGGCCGCTGGAAGTCGAATGAGGCGCCGCGACCACCTCCGCGGTGCTTATAAACAGCCGATCCGCTCGGCGGGGGCTATTTTCGGCCACTTGGCTCGTGCGCACGGCCTCCCGGATGTGCCGGGCGGGTGCGCGATCTCGCCGGCCGCTGGAAGTCGAATGAGGCGCCGCGACCACCTCCGCGGTGCTTATAAACAGCCGATCCGCTCGGCGGGGGCTATTTTCGGCCACTTGGCTCGTGCGCACGGCCTCCCGGATGTGCCGGGCGGGTGCGCGAGCTCGCCGGCCGCTGGAAGTCGAATGAGGCGCCGCGACCACCTCCGCGGTGCTTATAAACAGCCGATCCGCTCGGCGGGGGCTATTTTCGGCCACTTGGCTCGTGCGCACAGCCTCCCGGATGTGCCGGGCGGGTGCGCGAGCTCGCCGGCCGCTGGAAGTCGAATGAGGCGCCGCGAACACCTCCGCGGTGCTTATAAACAGCCGATCCGCTCGGCGGGGGCTATTTTCGGCCACTTGGCTCGTGCGCACGGCCTCCCGGATGTGCCGGGCGGGTGCGCGAGCTCGCCGGCCGCTGGAAGTCGAATGAGGCGCCGCGACCACCTCCGCGGTGCTTATAAACAGCCGATCCGCTCGGCGGGGGCTATTTTCGGCCACTTGGCTTGTGCGCACGGCCTCCCGGATGTGCCGGGCGGGTGCGCGAGCTCGCCGGCCGCTGGAAGTCGAATGAGGCGCCGCGACCACCTCCGCGGTGCTTATAAACAGCCGATCCGCTCGGCGGGGGCTATTTTCGGCCACTTGGCTCGTGCGCACGGCCTCCCGGATGTGCCGGGCGGGTGCGCGAGCTCGCCGGCCGCTGGAAGTCGAATGAGGCGCCGCGACCACCTCCGCGGTGCTTATAAACAGCCGATCCGCTCGGCGGGGGCTATTTTCGGCCACTTGGCTCGTGCGCACGGCCTCCCGGATGTGCCGGGCGGGTGCGCGAGCTCGCCGGCCGCTGGAAGTCGAATGAGGCGCCGCGACCACCTCCGCGGTGCTTATAAACAGCCGATCCGCTCGGCGGGGGCTATTTTCGGCCACTTGGCTTGTGCGCACGGCCTCCCGGATGTGCCGGGCGGGTGCGCGAGCTCGCCGGCCGCTGGAAGTCGAATGAGGCGCCGCGACCACCTCCGCGGTGCTTATAAACAGCCGATCCGCTCGGCGGGGGCTATTTTCGGCCACTTGGCTCGTGCGCACGGCCTCCCGGATGTGCCGGGCGGGTGCGCGGGCTCGCCGGCCGCTGGAAGTCGAATGAGGCGCCGCGACCACCTCCTCGGTGCTTATAAACAGCCGATCCGCTCGGCGGGGGCTATTTTCGGCCACTTGGCTCGTGCGCACGGCCTCCCGGATATGCCGGGCGGGTGCGCGAGCTCGCCGGCCGCTGGAAGTCGAATGAGGCGCCGCGACCACCTCCGCGGTGCTTATAAACAGCCGATCCGCTCGGCGGGGGCTATTTTCGGCCACTTGGCTCGTGCGCACGGCCTCCCGGATGTGCCGGGCGGGTGCGCGAGCTCGCCGGCCGCTGGAAGTCGAATGAGGCGCCCGACCACCTCCGCGGTGCTTATAAACAGCCGATCCGCTCGGCGGGGGCTATTTTCGGTCACTTGGCTCGTGCGCACGGCCTCCCGGATGTGCCGGGCGGGTGCGCGAGCTCGCCGGCCGCTGGAAGTCGAATGAGGCGCCGCGACCACCTCCGCGGTGCTTATAAACAGCCGATCCGCTCGGCGGGGGCTATTTTCGGCCACTTGGCTCGTGCGCACGGCCTCCCGGATGTGCCGGGCGGGTGCGCGAGCTCGCCGGCCGCTGGAAGTCGAATGAGGCGCCCGACCACCTCCGCGGTGCTTATAAACAGCCGATCCGCTCGGCGGGGGCTATTTTCGGCCACTTGGCTCGTGCGCACGGCCTCCCGGATGTGCCGGTCGGGTGCGCGAGCTCGCCGGCCGCTGGAAGTCGAATGAGGCGCCGCGACCACCTCCGCGGTGCTTATAAACAGCCGATCCGCTCGGCGGGGGCTATTTTCGGCCACTTGGCTCGTGCGCACGGCCTCCCGGATGTGCCGGGCGGGTGCGCGAGCTCGCCGGCCGCTGGAAGTCCAATGAGGCGCCGCAATCTCCTCCGCGGTGCTTATAAAGTGCCGATCCGCTCGGCTTGGAGCTATTTCCGGCCTCCCGTTGGTGCCGGGCGGCGTGCGCGAGCTCGCCGGCCGCGATCTCCTCCGCGGTGCTTATAAACAGCAGCATGCGCACGGCCTCCCAGAATTTGAACACATTTCGTCAATAAATTTCGCATATTGAATTTTGAAGTTTAATATAATGCAACAATTGAGCTCGACTTATACAAAGGATATATCATAAAATCGTAAATTTCCGTCGAATTTTAGGGGGTCGACTTATACACCGAGTCGACCTGTACACCGGCAAATACGGTAAATACGATTAAATAAAATGATACGACTGGCATAAAAACAAATATAAACCACATAAAAATAAAAGTCACCATTACGTTGAATTATTGGGAGCACCGAGCTTGTTTCTCAGAAACGAGCCGGTCCCATCCAGGCGTAATCGGAGACAATGAAACCCGAAGTGGTTAAGGTTTGTCTTTTAATGCAGGATGCTTGGTCTCCATGTGCCGAAGCAGTTTTGAAGGCTTCATTGGCTCGCTCGCTAGTTTCAGGGGCGATTGTGTCTATAAAATGCAAAATGTTGGGTCACCTCACGGCTTACGGCCATACTACCCTGAGAACGCCCGATCTCGTCCAATCTCGGAAGCTAAGCAGGGTCGGGCCTGGTTAGTACTTGGATGGGAGACCGCCTGGGAATACCAGGTGCAGTAAGCTTTTTCTTTTTCTTATGTGCACTTCAATCGTTTAAGAAGCTATTTTTTACAACACCCATCACGAATGGCATCCGGAAACAACAAGCCTAATTTAAACTCCGACATTGAAACTATAACACGAGTTTGAAAGCTATATTATGTGGTGACATCCACAGCATTGTAGTTAAATTTTTTACCGCTAGAGAGCAGACTATGTACAGTGAGCATGGCTCCCTGTGAACTCAAAGCAGCAGGCTTGACTTGTAAAAGAACCCAACACAACACTTCCATGAAGTAATTGTACTAAGTTCATTTTGTTTTTCCTTATTTAATCACTTCACTGGTTTCTTTTATATCAAACAAATTGTTTTAGGTTATTCACCTGACATGTTGATCCATCAGCTGATAAAGACGCGTCACCATCACATCTGTGACACTCTGATGAAGGCGGAAGAAACCGCCGAAACATGTCAGGTGAATAACCTAAAACAATTTGTTTGATATAAAAGAAACCAGTGAAGTGACTTCCATGAAGTGTTTTTAAACTTTTCAAGGCATTTATTTTGATTCAGCAAAATGCAGGTCGCAACGGCAAATTCGTGCTACCGCATAAAAAGCTGTCAATAACTTTTCATGATAGCCATGTTTCCAGAAAACACCAAAAGCCTTGGAAGAAAGCCTGTTTCGGCCCTGGTTGTAAAAAAAACAAAAAAAAAAACAAAAGGGAAGGGTGACCGTCCGGGAATACCAGGTGCTGAAAGCCTTTTTTTTTTTTTTTTTCCCACGTCAATTGTGAAAGGAAACTTTTACCACAGCCATCAAGTCCCGCCGCTGCTTGGCATGGTTTCAGGGGCGATTGTGTCTATAAAATGAAAAATTCTGAGCGGTCTCACGGCTTACGGCAATACTACCCTGAGAGCGCCCGCTCTCGTCCGACCTCGGAGGCTAAGCAGGGTCGGGCCTGGTTAGTACTTGGATGGGAGACCGCCTGGGAATACCAGTTACCGTAAGCTTTTTTTTTTTTTTTTTTTTTTCTTATGTGCACTTCAATCGTTTAAGCCAAGAACTTTTTACAGCACCCATCACGAATGGCATTCGGAAACTGCAAGCCTAGTTTGAACTCCGACACTGAAACTACAACACGAGTTTAAAACCTACATTGTGTGGCGACAGCCATAGCATTGCAGTTCACGTTTTTACCGCTAGAGGACAGACTATGTACAGTGAATAAAGAGCATGGCTCCCTGTGAACTCAAAGCAGCAGTCTTTACTTGTAAAAGAACCCAGCACAACACATTGCGCTTCCATGTAGTGTTTTTACCTTTTTCATGACATTTATTTTGATACAGCCAAATGCAGGTTTTGTGCACTTCACTTTTCCGTTGGGCATTCGCGTAGAACCCTATTCCAGTTACGGCCAGATTCTTTTAGACTAGTGGTCCCCAACCTTTCTTGCGCCACGGACCGGCTACGCGTCAGAAATATTTTTGCGGACCTGCCTTTATATATATAAATAAACAATAAATCAATATAAATAAATACTACATTTATAATAAGTATATATACCGTATTTGCCGGTGTATTGGTCGACCTTTTTCGATCCAAAATCGACCGAAAAAAATCGACCTCGACTTATACACCGAGTCATAAAATTTAACTTCGTATTCATCGCTTCAAATGTGATGGTAACCAAGGCCGTTTCTCATGCATCTCATTGTGCGTTGCACTTAGAAAATTTGAACCGGGCGGCGGGCGCGAGTGCGCAGCCCGTTGGAAGTCGAATGAGGCGCCGCGACCACCTCCGCGGTGCTTATAAACAGCCGATCCGCTCGGCGGGGGCTATTTTCGGCCACTTGGCTCGTGCGCACGGCCTCCCGGATGTGCCGGGCGGGTGCGCGAGCTCGCCGGCCGCTGGAAGTCGAATGAGGCGCCGCGACCACCTCCGCGGTGCTTATAAACAGCCGATCCGCTCGGCGGGGGCTATTTTCGGCCACTTGGCTCGTGCGCACGGCCTCCCGGATGTGCCGGGCGGGTGCGCGAGCTCGCCGGCCGCTGGAAGTCGAATGAGGCGCCGCGACCACCTCCGCGGTGCTTATAAACAGCCGATCCGCTCGGCGGGGGCTATTTTCGGCCACTTGGCTCGTGCGCACGGCCTCCCGGATGTGCCGGGCGGGTGCGCGAGCTCGCCGGCCGCTGGAAGTCGAATGAGGCGCCGCGACCACCTCCGCGGTGCTTATAAACAGCCGATCCGCTCGGCGGGGGCTATTTTCGGCCACTTGGCTCGTGCGCACGGCCTCCCGGATGTGCCGGGCGGGTGCGCGAGCTCGCCGGCCGCTGGAAGTCGAATGAGGCGCCGCGACCACCTCCGCGGTGCTTATAAACAGCCGATCCGCTCGGCGGGGGCTATTTTCGGCCACTTGGCTCGTGCGCACGGCCTCCCGGATGTGCCGGGCGGGTGCGCGAGCTCGCCGGCCGCTGGAAGTCGAATGAGGCGCCGCGACCACCTCCGCGGTGCTTATAAACAGCCGATCCGCTCGGCGGGGGCTATTTTCGGCCACTTGGCTTGTGCGCACGGCCTCCCGGATGTGCCGGGCGGGTGCGCGAGCTCGCCGGCCGCTGGAAGTCGAATGAGGCGCCGCGACCACCTCCGCGGTGCTTATAAACAGCCGATCCGCTCGGCGGGGGCTATTTTCGGCCACTTGGCTCGTGCGCACGGCCTCCCGGATGTGCCGGGCGGGTGCGCGGGCTCGCCGGCCGCTGGAAGTCGAATGAGGCGCCGCGACCACCTCCTCGGTGCTTATAAACAGCCGATCCGCTCGGCGGGGGCTATTTTCGGCCACTTGGCTCGTGCGCACGGCCTCCCGGATATGCCGGGCGGGTGCGCGAGCTCGCCGGCCGCTGGAAGTCGAATGAGGCGCCGCGACCACCTCCGCGGTGCTTATAAACAGCCGATCCGCTCGGCGGGGGCTATTTTCGGCCACTTGGCTCGTGCGCACGGCCTCCCGGATGTGCCGGGCGGGTGCGCGAGCTCGCCGGCCGCTGGAAGTCGAATGAGGCGCCGCGACCACCTCCGCGGTGCTTATAAACAGCCGATCCGCTCGGCGGGGGCTATTTTCGGCCACTTGGCTCGTGCGCACGGCCTCCCGGATGTGCCGGGCGGGTGCGCGAGCTCGCCGGCCGCTTGAAGTCGAATGAGGCGCCGCGACCACCTCCGCGGTGCTTATAAACAGCCGATCCGCTCGGCGGGGGCTATTTTCGGCCACTTGGCTCGTGCGCACGGCCTCCCGGATGTGCCGGGCGGGTGCGCGAGCTCGCCGGCCGCTGGAAGTCGAATGAGGCGCCGCGACCACCTCCGCGGTGCTTATAAACAGCCGATCCGCTCGGCGGGGGCTGTTTTCGGCCACTTGGCTCGTGCGCACGGCCTCCCGGATGTGCCGGGCGGGTGCGCGAGCTCGCCGGCCGCTGGAAGTCGAATGAGGCGCCGCGACCACCTCCGCGGTGCTTATAAACAGCCGATCCGCTCGGCCGGGGCTATTTTCGGCCACTTGGCTCGTGCGCACGGCCTCCCGGATGTGCCGGGCGGGTGCGCGAGCTCGCCGCCCGCCGGAAGTCGAATGAGGCGCCGCGACCACCTCCGCGGTGCTTATAAACAGCCGATCCGCTCGGCGGGGGCTATTTTCGGCCACTTGGCTCGTGCGCACGGCCTCCCGGATGTGCCGGTCGGGTGCGCGAGCTCGCCGGCCGCTGGAAGTCGAATGAGGCGCCGCGACCACCTCCGCGGTGCTTATAAACAGCCGATCCGCTCGGCGGGGGCTATTTTCGGCCACTTGGCTCGTGCGCACGGCCTCCCGGATGTGCCGGGCGGGTGCGCGAGCTCGCCGGCCGCTGGAAGTCGAATGAGGCGCCGCGACCACCTCCGCGGTGCTTATAAACAGCCGATCCGCTCGGCGGGGGCTATTTTCGGCCACTTGGCTCGTGCGCACGGCCTCCCGGATGTGCCGGGCGGGTGCGCGAGCTCGCCGGCCGCTGGAAGTCGAATGAGGCGCCGCGACCACCTCCGCGGTGCTTATAAACAGCCGATCCGCTCGGCGGGGGCTATTTTCGGCCACTTGGCTCGTGCGCACGGCCTCCCGGATGTGCCGGGCGGGTGCGCGAGCTCGCCGGCCGCTGGAAGTCGAATGAGGCGCCGCGACCACCTCCGCGGTGCTTATAAACAGCCGATCCGCTCGGCGGGGGCTATTTTCGGCCACTTGGCTTGTGCGCACGGCCTCCCGGATGTGCCGGGCGGGTGCGCGAGCTCGCCGGCCGCTGGAAGTCGAATGAGGCGCCGCGACCACCTCCGCGGTGCTTATAAACAGCCGATCCGCTCGGCGGGGGCTATTTTCGGCCACTTGGCTCGTGCGCACGGCCTCCCGGATGTGCCGGGCGGGTGCGCGGGCTCGCCGGCCGCTGGAAGTCGAATGAGGCGCCGCGACCACCTCCGCGGTGCTTATAAACAGCCGATCCGCTCGGCGGGGGCTATTTTCGGCCACTTGGCTCGTGCGCACGGCCTCCCGGATGTGCCGGGCGGGTGCGCGAGCTCGCCGACCGCTGGAAGTCGAATGAGGCGCCGCGACCACCTCCGCGGTGCTTATAAACAGCCGATCCGCTCGGCCGGGGCTATTTTCGGCCACTTGGCTCGTGCGCACGGCCTCCCGGATGTGCCGGGCGGGTGCGCGAGCTCGCCGGCCGCTGGAAGTCGAATGAGGCGCCGCGACCACCTCCGCGGTGCTTATAAACAGCCGATCCGCTCGGCGGGGGCTATTTTCGGCCACTTGGCTCGTGCGCACGGCCTCCCGGATGTGCCGGGCGGGTGCGCGAGCTCGCCGGAAGTCGAATGAGGCGCCGCGACCACCTCCGCGGTGCTTATAAACAGCCGATCCGCTCGGCGGGGGCTATTTTCGGCCACTTGGCTCGTGCGCACGGCCTCCCGGATGTGCCGGGCGGGTGCGCGAGCTCGCCGGCCGCTGGAAGTCGAATGAGGCGCCGCGACCACCTCCGCGGTGCTTATAAACAGCCGATCCGCTCGGCGGGGGCTATTTTCGGCCACTTGGCTCGTGCGCACGGCCTCCCGGATGTGCCGGGCGGGTGCGCGATCTCGCCGGCCGCTGGAAGTCGAATGAGGCGCCGCGACCACCTCCGCGGTGCTTATAAACCGCCGATCCGCTCGGCGGGGGCTATTTTCGGCCACTTGGCTCGTGCGCACGGCCTCCCGGATGTGCCGGGCGGGTGCGCGAGCTCGCCGGCCGCTGGAAGTCGAATGAGGCGCCGCGACCACCTCCGCGGTGCTTATAAACAGCCGATCCGCTCGGCGGGGGCTATTTTCGGCCACTTGGCTCGTGTGCACGGCCTCCCGGATGTGCCGGGCGGGTGCGCGAGCTCGCCGGCCGCTGGAAGTCGAATGAGGCGCCGCGACCACCTCCGCGGTGCTTATAAACAGCCGATCCGCTCGGCGGGGGCTATTTTCGGCCACTTGGCTCGTGCGCACGGCCTCCCGGATGTGCCGGGCGGGTGCGCGAGCTCGCCGGCCGCTGGAAGTCGAATGAGGCGCCGCGACCACCTCCGCGGTGCTTATAAACAGCCGATCCGCTAGGCGGGGGCTATTTTCGGCCACTTGGCTCGTGCGCACGGCCTCCCGGATGTGCCGGGCGGGTGCGCGAGCTCGCCGACCGCTGTAAGTCGAATGAGGCGCCGCGACCACCTCCGCGGTGCTTATAAACAGCCGATCCGCTCGGCGGGGGCTATTTTCGGCCACTTGGCTCGTGCGCACGGCCTCCCGGATGTGCCGGGCGGGTGCGCGAGCTCGCCGGCCGCTGGAAGTCGAATGAGGCGCCGCGACCACCTCCGCGGTGCTTATAAACAGCCGATCCGCTCGGCGGGGGCTATTTTCGGCCACTTGGCTCGTGCGCACGGCCTCCCGGATGTGCCGGGCGGGTGCGCGAGCTCGCCGGAAGTCGAATGAGGCGCCGCGACCACCTCCGCGGTGCTTATAAACAGCCGATCCGCTCGGCGGGGGCTATTTTCGGCCACTTGGCTCGTGCGCACGGCCTCCCGGATGTGCCGGGCGGGTGCGCGAGCTCGCCGGCCGCTGGAAGTCGAATGAGGCGCCGCGACCACCTCCGCGGTGCTTATAAACAGCCGATCCGCTCGGCGGGGGCTATTTTCGGCCACTTGGCTCGTGCGCACGGCCTCCCGGATGTGCCGGGCGGGTGCGCGATCTCGCCGGCCGCTGGAAGTCGAATGAGGCGCCGCGACCACCTCCGCGGTGCTTATAAACAGCCGATCCGCTCGGCGGGGGCTATTTTCGGCCACTTGGCTCGTGCGCACGGCCTCCCGGATGTGCCGGGCGGGTGCGCGAGCTCGCCGGCCGCTGGAAGTCGAATGAGGCGCCGCGACCACCTCCGCGGTGCTTATAAACAGCCGATCCGCTCGGCGGGGGCTATTTTCGGCCACTTGGCTCGTGCGCACAGCCTCCCGGATGTGCCGGGCGGGTGCGCGAGCTCGCCGGCCGCTGGAAGTCGAATGAGGCGCCGCGAACACCTCCGCGGTGCTTATAAACAGCCGATCCGCTCGGCGGGGGCTATTTTCGGCCACTTGGCTCGTGCGCACGGCCTCCCGGATGTGCCGGGCGGGTGCGCGAGCTCGCCGGCCGCTGGAAGTCGAATGAGGCGCCGCGACCACCTCCGCGGTGCTTATAAACAGCCGATCCGCTCGGCGGGGGCTATTTTCGGCCACTTGGCTTGTGCGCACGGCCTCCCGGATGTGCCGGGCGGGTGCGCGAGCTCGCCGGCCGCTGGAAGTCGAATGAGGCGCCGCGACCACCTCCGCGGTGCTTATAAACAGCCGATCCGCTCGGCGGGGGCTATTTTCGGCCACTTGGCTCGTGCGCACGGCCTCCCGGATGTGCCGGGCGGGTGCGCGAGCTCGCCGGCCGCTGGAAGTCGAATGAGGCGCCGCGACCACCTCCGCGGTGCTTATAAACAGCCGATCCGCTCGGCGGGGGCTATTTTCGGCCACTTGGCTCGTGCGCACGGCCTCCCGGATGTGCCGGGCGGGTGCGCGAGCTCGCCGGCCGCTGGAAGTCGAATGAGGCGCCGCGACCACCTCCGCGGTGCTTATAAACAGCCGATCCGCTCGGCGGGGGCTATTTTCGGCCACTTGGCTTGTGCGCACGGCCTCCCGGATGTGCCGGGCGGGTGCGCGAGCTCGCCGGCCGCTGGAAGTCGAATGAGGCGCCGCGACCACCTCCGCGGTGCTTATAAACAGCCGATCCGCTCGGCGGGGGCTATTTTCGGCCACTTGGCTCGTGCGCACGGCCTCCCGGATGTGCCGGGCGGGTGCGCGGGCTCGCCGGCCGCTGGAAGTCGAATGAGGCGCCGCGACCACCTCCTCGGTGCTTATAAACAGCCGATCCGCTCGGCGGGGGCTATTTTCGGCCACTTGGCTCGTGCGCACGGCCTCCCGGATATGCCGGGCGGGTGCGCGAGCTCGCCGGCCGCTGGAAGTCGAATGAGGCGCCGCGACCACCTCCGCGGTGCTTATAAACAGCCGATCCGCTCGGCGGGGGCTATTTTCGGCCACTTGGCTCGTGCGCACGGCCTCCCGGATGTGCCGGGCGGGTGCGCGAGCTCGCCGGCCGCTGGAAGTCGAATGAGGCGCCCGACCACCTCCGCGGTGCTTATAAACAGCCGATCCGCTCGGCGGGGGCTATTTTCGGTCACTTGGCTCGTGCGCACGGCCTCCCGGATGTGCCGGGCGGGTGCGCGAGCTCGCCGGCCGCTGGAAGTCGAATGAGGCGCCGCGACCACCTCCGCGGTGCTTATAAACAGCCGATCCGCTCGGCGGGGGCTATTTTCGGCCACTTGGCTCGTGCGCACGGCCTCCCGGATGTGCCGGGCGGGTGCGCGAGCTCGCCGGCCGCTGGAAGTCGAATGAGGCGCCCGACCACCTCCGCGGTGCTTATAAACAGCCGATCCGCTCGGCGGGGGCTATTTTCGGCCACTTGGCTCGTGCGCACGGCCTCCCGGATGTGCCGGGCGGGTGCGCGAGCTCGCCGGCCGCTGGAAGTCGAATGAGGCGCCGCGACCACCTCCGCGGTGCTTATAAACAGCCGATCCGCTCGGCGGGGGCTATTTTCGGCCACTTGGCTCGTGCGCACGGCCTCCCGGATGTGCCGGGCGGGTGCGCGAGCTCGCCGGCCGCTGGAAGTCCAATGAGGCGCCGCGATCTCCTCCGCGGTGCTTATAAAGTGCCGATCCGCTCGGCTTGGAGCTATTTCCGGCCTCCCGTTGGTGCCGGGCGGCGTGCGCGAGCTCGCCGGCCGCGATCTCCTCCGCGGTGCTTATAAACAGCAGCATGCGCACGGCCTCCCAGAATTTGAACACATTTCGTCAATAAATTTCGCATATTGAATTTTGAAGTTTAATATAATGCAACAATTGAGCTCGACTTATACAAAGGATATATCATAAAATCGTAAATTTCCGTCGAATTTTAGGGGGTCGACTTATACACCGAGTCGACCTGTACACCGGCAAATACGGTAAATACGATTAAATAAAATGATACGACTGGCATAAAAACAAATATAAACCACATAAAAATAAAAGTCACCATTACGTTGAATTATTGGGAGCACCGAGCTTGTTTCTCAGAAACGAGCCGGTCCCATCCAGGCGTAATCGGAGACAATGAAACCCGAAGTGGTTAAGGTTTGTCTTTTAATGCAGGATGCTTGGTCTCCATGTGCCGAAGCAGTTTTGAAGGCTTCATTGGCTCGCTCGCTAGTTTCAGGGGCGATTGTGTCTATAAAATGCAAAATGTTGGGTCACCTCACGGCTTACGGCCATACTACCCTGAGAACGCCCGATCTCGTCCAATCTCGGAAGCTAAGCAGGGTCGGGCCTGGTTAGTACTTGGATGGGAGACCGCCTGGGAATACCAGGTGCAGTAAGCTTTTTCTTTTTCTTATGTGCACTTCAATCGTTTAAGAAGCTATTTTTTACAACACCCATCACGAATGGCATCCGGAAACAACAAGCCTAATTTAAACTCCGACATTGAAACTATAACACGAGTTTGAAAGCTATATTATGTGGTGACATCCACAGCATTGTAGTTAAATTTTTTACCGCTAGAGAGCAGACTATGTACAGTGAGCATGGCTCCCTGTGAACTCAAAGCAGCAGGCTTGACTTGTAAAAGAACCCAACACAACACTTCCATGAAGTAATTGTACTAAGTTCATTTTGTTTTTCCTTATTTAATCACTTCACTGGTTTCTTTTATATCAAACAAATTGTTTTAGGTTATTCACCTGACATGTTGATCCATCAGCTGATAAAGACGCGTCACCATCACATCTGTGACACTCTGATGAAGGTGGAAGAAACCGCCGAAACATGTCAGGTGAATAACCTAAAACAATTTGTTTGATATAAAAGAAACCAGTGAAGTGACTTCCATGAAGTGTTTTTAAACTTTTCAAGGCATTTATTTTGATTCAGCAAAATGCAGGTCGCAACGGCAAATTCGTGCTACCGCATAAAAAGCTGTCAATAACTTTTCATGATAGCCATGTTTCCAGAAAACACCAAAAGCCTTGGAAGAAAGCCTGTTTCGGCCCTGGTTGTAAAAAAAAACAAAAAAAAAAACAAAAGGGAAGGGTGACCGTCCGGGAATACCAGGTGCTGAAAGCCTTTTTTTTTTTTTTTTCCCACGTCAATTGTGAAAGGAAACTTTTACCACAGCCATCAAGTCCCGCCGCTGCTTGGCATGGTTTCAGGGGCGATTGTGTCTATAAAATGAAAAATTCTGAGCGGTCTCACGGCTTACGGCAATACTACCCTGAGAGCGCCCGCTCTCGTCCGACCTCGGAGGCTAAGCAGGGTCGGGCCTGGTTAGTACTTGGATGGGAGACCGCCTGGGAATACCAGTTACCGTAAGCTTTTTTTTTTTTTTTTTTTTTTCTTATGTGCACTTCAATCGTTTAAGCCAAGAACTTTTTACAGCACCCATCACGAATGGCATTCGGAAACTGCAAGCCTAGTTTGAACTCCGACACTGAAACTACAACACGAGTTTAAAACCTACATTGTGTGGCGACAGCCATAGCATTGCAGTTCACGTTTTTACCGCTAGAGGACAGACTATGTACAGTGAATAAAGAGCATGGCTCCCTGTGAACTCAAAGCAGCAGTCTTTACTTGTAAAAGAACCCAGCACAACACATTGCGCTTCCATGTAGTGTTTTTACCTTTTTCATGACATTTATTTTGATACAGCCAAATGCAGGTTTTGTGCACTTCACTTTTCCGTTGGGCATTCGCGTAGAACCCTATTCCAGTTACGGCCAGATTCTTTTAGACTAGTGGTCCCCAACCTTTCTTGCGCCACGGACCGGCTACGCGTCAGAAATATTTTTGCGGACCTGCCTTTATATATATAAATAAACAATAAATCAATATAAATAAATACTACATTTATAATAAGTATATA
Organism: Syngnathus scovelli; assembly: GCF_024217435.2. Classification (NCBI taxonomy): domain Eukaryota; kingdom Metazoa; phylum Chordata; class Actinopteri; order Syngnathiformes; family Syngnathidae; genus Syngnathus; species Syngnathus scovelli. The sequence continues at coordinate 91,759 of NC_090854.1, read as the reverse complement.
TACCGTATTTGCCGGTGTATTGGTCGACCTTTTTCGATCCAAAATCGACCGAAAAAAATCGACCTCGACTTATACACCGAGTCATAAAATTTAACTTCGTATTCATCGCTTCAAATGTGATGGTAACCAAGGCCGTTTCTCATGCATCTCATTGTGCGTTGCACTTAGAAAATTTGAACCGGGCGGCGTGCGCGAGTGCGCAGCCCGTTGGAAGTCGAATGAGGCGCCGCGACCACCTCCGCGGTGCTTATAAACAGCCGATCCGCTCGGCGGGGGCTATTTTCGGCCACTTGGCTCGTGCGCACGGCCTCCCGGATGTGCCGGGCGGGTGCGCGAGCTCGCCGGCCGCTGGAAGTCGAATGAGGCGCCGCGACCACCTCCGCGGTGCTTATAAACAGCCGATCCGCTCGGCGGGGGCTATTTTCGGCCACTTGGCTCGTGCGCACGGCCTCCCGGATGTGCCGGGCGGGTGCGCGAGCTCGCCGGCCGCTGGAAGTCGAATGAGGCGCCGCGACCACCTCCGCGGTGCTTATAAACAGCCGATCCGCTCGGCGGGGGCTATTTTCGGCCACTTGGCTCGTGCGCACGGCCTCCCGGATGTGCCGGGCGGGTGCGCGAGCTCGCCGGCCGCTGGAAGTCGAATGAGGCGCCGCGACCACCTCCGCGGTGCTTATAAACAGCCGATCCGCTCGGCGGGGGCTATTTTCGGCCACTTGGCTTGTGCGCACGGCCTCCCGGATGTGCCGGGCGGGTGCGCGAGCTCGCCGGCCGCTGGAAGTCGAATGAGGCGCCGCGACCACCTCCGCGGTGCTTATAAACAGCCGATCCGCTCGGCGGGGGCTATTTTCGGCCACTTGGCTCGTGCGCACGGCCTCCCGGATGTGCCGGGCGGGTGCGCGGGCTCGCCGGCCGCTGGAAGTCGAATGAGGCGCCGCGACCACCTCCTCGGTGCTTATAAACAGCCGATCCGCTCGGCGGGGGCTATTTTCGGCCACTTGGCTCGTGCGCACGGCCTCCCGGATATGCCGGGCGGGTGCGCGAGCTCGCCGGCCGCTGGAAGTCGAATGAGGCGCCGCGACCACCTCCGCGGTGCTTATAAACAGCCGATCCGCTCGGCGGGGGCTATTTTCGGCCACTTGGCTCGTGCGCACGGCCTCCCGGATGTGCCGGGCGGGTGCGCGAGCTCGCCGGCCGCTGGAAGTCGAATGAGGCGCCGCGACCACCTCCGCGGTGCTTATAAACAGCCGATCCGCTCGGCGGGGGCTATTTTCGGCCACTTGGCTCGTGCGCACGGCCTCCCGGATGTGCCGGGCGGGTGCGCGAGCTCGCCGGCCGCTTGAAGTCGAATGAGGCGCCGCGACCACCTCCGCGGTGCTTATAAACAGCCGATCCGCTCGGCGGGGGCTATTTTCGGCCACTTGGCTCGTGCGCACGGCCTCCCGGATGTGCCGGGCGGGTGCGCGAGCTCGCCGGCCGCTGGAAGTCGAATGAGGCGCCGCGACCACCTCCGCGGTGCTTATAAACAGCCGATCCGCTCGGCGGGGGCTGTTTTCGGCCACTTGGCTCGTGCGCACGGCCTCCCGGATGTGCCGGGCGGGTGCGCGAGCTCGCCGGCCGCTGGAAGTCGAATGAGGCGCCGCGACCACCTCCGCGGTGCTTATAAACAGCCGATCCGCTCGGCCGGGGCTATTTTCGGCCACTTGGCTCGTGCGCACGGCCTCCCGGATGTGCCGGGCGGGTGCGCGAGCTCGCCGCCCGCCGGAAGTCGAATGAGGCGCCGCGACCACCTCCGCGGTGCTTATAAACAGCCGATCCGCTCGGCGGGGGCTATTTTCGGCCACTTGGCTCGTGCGCACGGCCTCCCGGATGTGCCGGTCGGGTGCGCGAGCTCGCCGGCCGCTGGAAGTCGAATGAGGCGCCGCGACCACCTCCGCGGTGCTTATAAACAGCCGATCCGCTCGGCGGGGGCTATTTTCGGCCACTTGGCTCGTGCGCACGGCCTCCCGGATGTGCCGGGCGGGTGCGCGAGCTCGCTGGCCGCTGGAAGTCGAATGAGGCGCCGCGACCACCTCCGCGGTGCTTATAAACAGCCGATCCGCTCGGCAGGGGCTATTTTCGGCCACTTGGCTCGTGCGCACGGCCTCCCGGATGTGCCGGGCGGGTGCGCGAGCTCGCCGGCCGCTGGAAGTCGAATGAGGCGCCGCGACCACCTCCGCGGTGCTTATAAACAGCCGATCCGCTCGGCGGGGGCTATTTTCGGCCACTTGGCTCGTGCGCACGGCCTCCCGGATGTGGCGGGCGGGTGCGCGAGCTCGCCGGCCGCTGGAAGTCGAATGAGGCGCCGTGACCACCTCCGCGGTGCTTATAAACAGCCGATCCGCTCGGCGGGGGCTATTTTCGGCCACTTGGCTCGTGCGCACGGCCTCCCGGATGTGCCGGGCGGGTGCGCGAGCTCGCCGACCGCTGGAAGTCGAATGAGGCGCCGCGACCACCTCCGCGGTGCTTATAAACAGCCGATCCGCTCGGCGGGGGCTATTTTCGGCCACTTGGCTCGTGCGCACGGCCTCCCGGATGTGCCGGGCGGGTGCGCGAGCTCGCCGGCCGCTGGAAGTCGAATGAGGCGCCGCGACCACCTCCGCGGTGCTTATAAACAGCCGATCCGCTCGGCGGGGGCTATTTTCGGCCACTTGGCTCGTGCGCACGGCCTCCCGGATGTGCCGGGCGGGTGCGCGAGCTCGCCGGAAGTCGAATGAGGCGCCGCGACCACCTCCGCGGTGCTTATAAACAGCCGATCCGCTCGGCGGGGGCTATTTTCGGCCACTTGGCTCGTGCGCACGGCCTCCCGGATGTGCCGGGCGGGTGCGCGAGCTCGCCGGCCGCTGGAAGTCGAATGAGGCGCCGCGACCACCTCCGCGGTGCTTATAAACAGCCGATCCGCTCGGCGGGGGCTATTTTCGGCCACTTGGCTCGTGCGCACGGCCTCCCGGATGTGCCGGGCGGGTGCGCGATCTCGCCGGCCGCTGGAAGTCGAATGAGGCGCCGCGACCACCTCCGCGGTGCTTATAAACCGCCGATCCGCTCGGCGGGGGCTATTTTCGGCCACTTGGCTCGTGCGCACGGCCTCCCGGATGTGCCGGGCGGGTGCGCGAGCTCGCCGGCCGCTGGAAGTCGAATGAGGCGCCGCGACCACCTCCGCGGTGCTTATAAACAGCCGATCCGCTCGGCGGGGGCTATTTTCGGCCACTTGGCTCGTGTGCACGGCCTCCCGGATGTGCCGGGCGGGTGCGCGAGCTCGCCGGCCGCTGGAAGTCGAATGAGGCGCCGCGACCACCTCCGCGGTGCTTATAAACAGCCGATCCGCTCGGCGGGGGCTATTTTCGGCCACTTGGCTCGTGCGCACGGCCTCCCGGATGTGCCGGGCGGGTGCGCGAGCTCGCCGGCCGCTGGAAGTCGAATGAGGCGCCGCGACCACCTCCGCGGTGCTTATAAACAGCCGATCCGCTCGGCGGGGGCTATTTTCGGCCACTTGGCTCGTGCGCACGGCCTCCCGGATGTGCCGGGCGGGTGCGCGAGCTCGCCGACCGCTGTAAGTCGAATGAGGCGCCGCGACCACCTCCGCGGTGCTTATAAACAGCCGATCCGCTCGGCGGGGGCTATTTTCGGCCACTTGGCTCGTGCGCACGGCCTCCCGGATGTGCCGGGCGGGTGCGCGAGCTCGCCGGCCGCTGGAAGTCGAATGAGGCGCCGCGACCACCTCCGCGGTGCTTATAAACAGCCGATCCGCTCGGCGGGGGCTATTTTCGGCCACTTGGCTCGTGCGCACGGCCTCCCGGATGTGCCGGGCGGGTGCGCGAGCTCGCCGGAAGTCGAATGAGGCGCCGCGACCACCTCCGCGGTGCTTATAAACAGCCGATCCGCTCGGCGGGGGCTATTTTCGGCCACTTGGCTCGTGCGCACGGCCTCCCGGATGTGCCGGGCGGGTGCGCGAGCTCGCCGGCCGCTGGAAGTCGAATGAGGCGCCGCGACCACCTCCGCGGTGCTTATAAACAGCCGATCCGCTCGGCGGGGGCTATTTTCGGCCACTTGGCTCGTGCGCACGGCCTCCCGGATGTGCCGGGCGGGTGCGCGATCTCGCCGGCCGCTGGAAGTCGAATGAGGCGCCGCGACCACCTCCGCGGTGCTTATAAACAGCCGATCCGCTCGGCGGGGGCTATTTTCGGCCACTTGGCTCGTGCGCACGGCCTCCCGGATGTGCCGGGCGGGTGCGCGAGCTCGCCGGCCGCTGGAAGTCGAATGAGGCGCCGCGACCACCTCCGCGGTGCTTATAAACAGCCGATCCGCTCGGCGGGGGCTATTTTCGGCCACTTGGCTCGTGCGCACGGCCTCCCGGATGTGCCGGGCGGGTGCGCGAGCTCGCCGGCCGCTGGAAGTCGAATGAGGCGCCGCGACCACCTCCGCGGTGCTTATAAACAGCCGATCCGCTCGGCGGGGGCTATTTTCGGCCACTTGGCTTGTGCGCACGGCCTCCCGGATGTGCCGGGCGGGTGCGCGAGCTCGCCGGCCGCTGGAAGTCGAATGAGGCGCCGCGACCACCTCCGCGGTGCTTATAAACAGCCGATCCGCTCGGCGGGGGCTATTTTCGGCCACTTGGCTCGTGCGCACGGCCTCCCGGATGTGCCGGGCGGGTGCGCGGGCTCGCCGGCCGCTGGAAGTCGAATGAGGCGCCGCGACCACCTCCTCGGTGCTTATAAACAGCCGATCCGCTCGGCGGGGGCTATTTTCGGCCACTTGGCTCGTGCGCACGGCCTCCCGGATATGCCGGGCGGGTGCGCGAGCTCGCCGGCCGCTGGAAGTCGAATGAGGCGCCGCGACCACCTCCGCGGTGCTTATAAACAGCCGATCCGCTCGGCGGGGGCTATTTTCGGCCACTTGGCTCGTGCGCACGGCCTCCCGGATGTGCCGGGCGGGTGCGCGAGCTCGCCGGCCGCTGGAAGTCGAATGAGGCGCCGTGACCACCTCCGCGGTGCTTATAAACAGCCGATCCGCTCGGCGGGGGCTATTTTCGGCCACTTGGCTCGTGCGCACGGCCTCCCGGATGTGCCGGGCGGGTGCGCGAGCTCGCCGCCCGCTGGAAGTCGAATGAGGCGCCGCGACCACCTCCGCGGTGCTTATAAACAGCCGATCCGCTCGGCGGGGGCTATTTTCGGCCACTTGGCTTGTGCGCACGGCCTCCCGGATGTGCCGGGCGGGTGCGCGAGCTCGCCGACCGCTGTAAGTCGAATGAGGCGCCGCGACCACCTCCGCGGTGCTTATAAACAGCCGATCCGCTCGGCGGGGGCTATTTTCGGCCACTTGGCTCGTGCGCACGGCCTCCCGGATGTGCCGGGCGGGTGCGCGAGCTCGCCGGCCGCTGGAAGTCGAATGAGGCGCCGCGACCACCTCCGCGGTGCTTATAAACAGCCGATCCGCTCGGCGGGGGCTATTTTCGGCCACTTGGCTCGTGCGCACGGCCTCCCGGATGTGCCGGGCGGGTGCGCGAGCTCGCCGGCCGCTGGAAGTCGAATGAGGCGCCGCGACCACCTCCGCGGTGCTTATAAACAGCCGATCCGCTCGGCGGGGGCTATTTTCGGCCACTTGGCTCGTGCGCACGGCCTCCCGGATGTGCCGGGCGGGTGCGCGAGCTCGCCGGCCGCTGGAAGTCGAATGAGGCGCCGCGACCACCTCCGCGGTGCTTATAAACAGCCGATCCGCTCGGCGGGGGCTATTTTCGGCCACTTGGCTCGTGCGCACGGCCTCCCGGATGTGCCGGGCGGGTGCGCGAGCTCGCCGGCCGCTGGAAGTCGAATGAGGCGCCGCGACCACCTCCGCGGTGCTTATAAACAGCCGATCCGCTCGGCGGGGGCTATTTTCGGCCACTTGGCTCGTGCGCACGGCCTCCCGGATGTGCCGGGCGGGTGCGCGAGCTCGCCGGCCGCTGGAAGTCGAATGAGGCGCCGCGACCACCTCCGCGGTGCTTATAAACAGCCGATCCGCTCGGCGGGGGCTATTTTCGGCCACTTGGCTTGTGCGCACGGCCTCCCGGATGTGCCGGGCGGGTGCGCGAGCTCGCCGGCCGCTGGAAGTCGAATGAGGCGCCGCGACCACCTCCGCGGTGCTTATAAACAGCCGATCCGCTCGGCGGGGGCTATTTTCGGCCACTTGGCTCGTGCGCACGGCCTCCCGGATGTGCCGGGCGGGTGCGCGGGCTCGCCGGCCGCTGGAAGTCGAATGAGGCGCCGCGACCACCTCCTCGGTGCTTATAAACAGCCGATCCGCTCGGCGGGGGCTATTTTCGGCCACTTGGCTCGTGCGCACGGCCTCCCGGATATGCCGGGCGGGTGCGCGAGCTCGCCGGCCGCTGGAAGTCGAATGAGGCGCCGCGACCACCTCCGCGGTGCTTATAAACAGCCGATCCGCTCGGCGGGGGCTATTTTCGGCCACTTGGCTCGTGCGCACGGCCTCCCGGATGTGCCGGGCGGGTGCGCGAGCTCGCCGGCCGCTCGAAGTCGAATGAGGCGCCGCGACCACCTCCGCGGTGCTTATAAACAGCCGATCCGCTCGGCGGGGGCTATTTTCGGCCACTTGGCTCGTGCGCACGGCCTCCCGGATGTGCCGGGCGGGTGCGCGAGCTCGCCGGCCGCTGGAAGTCGAATGAGGCGCCGCGACCACCTCCGCGGTGCTTATAAACAGCCGATCCGCTCGGCGGGGGCTATTTTCGGCCACTTGGCTCGTGCGCACGGCCTCCCGGATGTGCCGGGCGGGTGCGCGAGCTCGCCGGAAGTCGAATGAGGCGCCGCGACCACCTCCGCGGTGCTTATAAACAGCCGATCCGCTCGGCGGGGGCTATTTTCGGCCACTTGGCTCGTGCGCACGGCCTCCCGGATGTGCCGGGCGGGTGCGCGAGCTCGCCGGCCGCTGGAAGTCGAATGAGGCGCCGCGACCACCTCCGCGGTGCTTATAAACAGCCGATCCGCTCGGCGGGGGCTATTTTCGGCCACTTGGCTCGTGCGCACGGCCTCCCGGATGTGCCGGGCGGGTGCGCGATCTCGCCGGCCGCTGGAAGTCGAATGAGGCGCCGCGACCACCTCCGCGGTGCTTATAAACCGCCGATCCGCTCGGCGGGGGCTATTTTCGGCCACTTGGCTCGTGCGCACGGCCTCCCGGATGTGCCGGGCGGGTGCGCGAGCTCGCCGGCCGCTGGAAGTCGAATGAGGCGCCGCGACCACCTCCGCGGTCCTTATAAACAGCCGATCCGCTCGGCGGGGGCTATTTTCGGCCACTTGGCTCGTGTGCACGGCCTCCCGGATGTGCCGGGCGGGTGCGCGAGCTCGCCGGCCGCTGGAAGTCGAATGAGGCGCCGCGACCACCTCCGCGGTGCTTATAAACAGCCGATCCGCTCGGCGGGGGCTATTTTCGGCCACTTGGCTCGTGCGCACGGCCTCCCGGATGTGCCGGGCGGGTGCGCGAGCTCGCCGGCCGCTGGAAGTCGAATGAGGCGCCGCGACCACCTCCGCGGTGCTTATAAACAGCCGATCCGCTCGGCGGGGGCTATTTTCGGCCACTTGGCTCGTGCGCACGGCCTCCCGGATGTGCCGGGCGGGTGCGCGAGCTCGCCGACCGCTGTAAGTCGAATGAGGCGCCGCGACCACCTCCGCGGTGCTTATAAACAGCCGATCCGCTCGGCGGGGGCTATTTTCGGCCACTTGGCTCGTGCGCACGGCCTCCCGGATGTGCCGGGCGGGTGCGCGAGCTCGCCGGCCGCTGGAAGTCGAATGAGGCGCCGCGACCACCTCCGCGGTGCTTATAAACAGCCGATCCGCTCGGCGGGGGCTATTTTCGGCCACTTGGCTCGTGCGCACGGCCTCCCGGATGTGCCGGGCGGGTGCGCGAGCTCGCCGGAAGTCGAATGAGGCGCCGCGACCACCTCCGCGGTGCTTATAAACAGCCGATCCGCTCGGCGGGGGCTATTTTCGGCCACTTGGCTCGTGCGCACGGCCTCCCGGATGTGCCGGGCGGGTGCGCGAGCTCGCCGGCCGCTGGAAGTCGAATGAGGCGCCGCGACCACCTCCGCGGTGCTTATAAACAGCCGATCCGCTCGGCGGGGGCTATTTTCGGCCACTTGGCTCGTGCGCACGGCCTCCCGGATGTGCCGGGCGGGTGCGCGATCTCGCCGGCCGCTGGAAGTCGAATGAGGCGCCGCGACCACCTCCGCGGTGCTTATAAACAGCCGATCCGCTCGGCGGGGGCTATTTTCGGCCACTTGGCTCGTGCGCACGGCCTCCCGGATGTGCCGGGCGGGTGCGCGAGCTCGCCGGCCGCTGGAAGTCGAATGAGGCGCCGCGACCACCTCCGCGGTGCTTATAAACAGCCGATCCGCTCGGCGGGGGCTATTTTCGGCCACTTGGCTCGTGCGCACAGCCTCCCGGATGTGCCGGGCGGGTGCGCGAGCTCGCCGGCCGCTGGAAGTCGAATGAGGCGCCGCGAACACCTCCGCGGTGCTTATAAACAGCCGATCCGCTCGGCGGGGGCTATTTTCGGCCACTTGGCTCGTGCGCACGGCCTCCCGGATGTGCCGGGCGGGTGCGCGAGCTCGCCGGCCGCTGGAAGTCGAATGAGGCGCCGCGACCACCTCCGCGGTGCTTATAAACAGCCGATCCGCTCGGCGGGGGCTATTTTCGGCCACTTGGCTTGTGCGCACGGCCTCCCGGATGTGCCGGGCGGGTGCGCGAGCTCGCCGGCCGCTGGAAGTCGAATGAGGCGCCGCGACCACCTCCGCGGTGCTTATAAACAGCCGATCCGCTCGGCGGGGGCTATTTTCGGCCACTTGGCTCGTGCGCACGGCCTCCCGGATGTGCCGGGCGGGTGCGCGAGCTCGCCGGCCGCTGGAAGTCGAATGAGGCGCCGCGACCACCTCCGCGGTGCTTATAAACAGCCGATCCGCTCGGCGGGGGCTATTTTCGGCCACTTGGCTCGTGCGCACGGCCTCCCGGATGTGCCGGGCGGGTGCGCGAGCTCGCCGGCCGCTGGAAGTCGAATGAGGCGCCGCGACCACCTCCGCGGTGCTTATAAACAGCCGATCCGCTCGGCGGGGGCTATTTTCGGCCACTTGGCTTGTGCGCACGGCCTCCCGGATGTGCCGGGCGGGTGCGCGAGCTCGCCGGCCGCTGGAAGTCGAATGAGGCGCCGCGACCACCTCCGCGGTGCTTATAAACAGCCGATCCGCTCGGCGGGGGCTATTTTCGGCCACTTGGCTCGTGCGCACGGCCTCCCGGATGTGCCGGGCGGGTGCGCGGGCTCGCCGGCCGCTGGAAGTCGAATGAGGCGCCGCGACCACCTCCTCGGTGCTTATAAACAGCCGATCCGCTCGGCGGGGGCTATTTTCGGCCACTTGGCTCGTGCGCACGGCCTCCCGGATATGCCGGGCGGGTGCGCGAGCTCGCCGGCCGCTGGAAGTCGAATGAGGCGCCGCGACCACCTCCGCGGTGCTTATAAACAGCCGATCCGCTCGGCGGGGGCTATTTTCGGCCACTTGGCTCGTGCGCACGGCCTCCCGGATGTGCCGGGCGGGTGCGCGAGCTCGCCGGCCGCTGGAAGTCGAATGAGGCGCCGCGACCACCTCCGCGGTGCTTATAAACAGCCGATCCGCTCGGCGGGGGCTATTTTCGGCCACTTGGCTTGTGCGCACGGCCTCCCGGATGTGCCGGGCGGGTGCGCGAGCTCGCCGGCCGCTGGAAGTCGAATGAGGCGCCGCGACCACCTCCGCGGTGCTTATAAACAGCCGATCCGCTCGGCGGGGGCTATTTTCGGCCACTTGGCTCGTGCGCACGGCCTCCCGGATGTGCCGGGCGGGTGCGCGGGCTCGCCGGCCGCTGGAAGTCGAATGAGGCGCCGCGACCACCTCCTCGGTGCTTATAAACAGCCGATCCGCTCGGCGGGGGCTATTTTCGGCCACTTGGCTCGTGCGCACGGCCTCCCGGATATGCCGGGCGGGTGCGCGAGCTCGCCGGCCGCTGGAAGTCGAATGAGGCGCCGCGACCACCTCCGCGGTGCTTATAAACAGCCGATCCGCTCGGCGGGGGCTATTTTCGGCCACTTGGCTCGTGCGCACGGCCTCCCGGATGTGCCGGGCGGGTGCGCGAGCTCGCCGGCCGCTGGAAGTCGAATGAGGCGCCGCGACCACCTCCGCGGTGCTTATAAACAGCCGATCCGCTCGGCGGGGGCTATTTTCGGCCACTTGGCTCGTGCGCACGGCCTCCCGGATGTGCCGGGCGGGTGCGCGAGCTCGCCGGCCGCTGGAAGTCGAATGAGGCGCCGCGACCACCTCCGCGGTGCTTATAAACAGCCGATCCGCTCGGCGGGGGCTATTTTCGGCCACTTGGCTCGTGCGCACGGCCTCCCGGATGTGCCGGGCGGGTGCGCGAGCTCGCCGGCCGCTGGAAGTCGAATGAGGCGCCGCGACCACCTCCGCGGTGCTTATAAACAGCCGATCCGCTCGGCGGGGGCTATTTTCGGCCACTTGGCTCGTGCGCACGGCCTCCCGGATGTGCCGGGCGGGTGCGCGGGCTCGCCGGCCGCTGGAAGTCGAATGAGGCGCCGCGACCACCTCCGCGGTGCTTATAAACAGCCGATCCGCTCGGCGGGGGCTATTTTCGGCCACTTGGCTCGTGCGCACGGCCTCCCGGATGTGCCGGGCGGGTGCGCGAGCTCGCCGGCCGCTGGAAGTCGAATGAGGCGCCGCGACCACCTCCGCGGTGCTTATAAACAGCCGATCCGCTCGGCGGGGGCTATTTTCGGTCACTTGGCTCGTGCGCACGGCCTCCTTGATGTGCCGGGCGGGTGCGCGAGCTCGCCGGCCGCTGGAAGTCGAATGAGGCGCCGCGACCACCTCCGCGGTGCTTATAAACAGCCGATCCGCTCGGCGGGGGCTATTTTCGGCCACTTGGCTCGTGCGCACGGCCTCCCGGATGTGCCGGGCGGGTGCGCGAGCTCGCCGGCCGCTGGAAGTCGAATGAGGCGCCCGACCACCTCCGCGGTGCTTATAAACAGCCGATCCGCTCGGCGGGGGCTATTTTCGGTCACTTGGCTCGTGCGCACGGCCTCCCGGATGTGCCGGGCGGGTGCGCGAGCTCGCCGGCCGCTGGAAGTCGAATGAGGCGCCGCGACCACCTCCGCGGTGCTTATAAACAGCCGATCCGCTCGGCGGGGGCTATTTTCGGCCACTTGGCTCGTGCGCACGGCCTCCCGCATGTGCCGGGCGGGTGCGCGAGCTCGCCGGCCGCTGGAAGTCGAATGAGGCGCCGCGACCACCTCCGCGGTGCTTATAAACAGCCGATCCGCTCGGCGGGGGCTATTTTCGGCCACTTGGCTCGTGCGCACGGCCTCCCGGATGTGCCGGGCGGGTGCGCGAGCTCGCCGGCCGCTGGAAGTCGAATGAGGCGCCGCGACCACCTCCGCGGTGCTTATAAACAGCCGATCCGCTCGGCGGGGGCTATTTTCGGCCACTTGGCTCGTGCGCACGGCCTCCCGGATGTGCCGGGCGGGTGCGCGAGCTCGCCGGCCGCTGGAAGTCCAATGAGGCGCCGCGATCTCCTCCGCGGTGCTTATAAAGTGCCGATCCGCTCGGCTTGGAGCTATTTCCGGCCTCCCGTTGGTGCCGGGCGGCGTGCGCGAGCTCGCCGGCCGCGATCTCCTCCGCGGTGCTTATAAACAGCAGCATGCGCACGGCCTCCCAGAATTTGAACACATTTCGTCAATAAATTTCGCATATTGAATTTTGAAGTTTAATATAATGCAACAATTGAGCTCGACTTATACAAAGGATATATCATAAAATCGTAAATTTCCGTCGAATTTTAGGGGGTCGACTTATACACCGAGTCGACCTGTACACCGGCAAATACGGTAAATACGATTAAATAAAATGATACGACTGGCATAAAAACAAATATAAACCACATAAAAATAAAAGTCACCATTACGTTGAATTATTGGGAGCACCGAGCTTGTTTCTCAGAAACGAGCCGGTCCCATCCAGGCGTAATCGGAGACAATGAAACCCGAAGTGGTTAAGGTTTGTCTTTTAATGCAGGATGCTTGGTCTCCATGTGCCGAAGCAGTTTTGAAGGCTTCATTGGCTCGCTCGCGTTTCAGGGGCGATTGTGTCTATAAAATGCAAAATGTTGGGTCACCTCACGGCTTACGGCCATACTACCCTGAGAACGCCCGATCTCGTCCAATCTCGGAAGCTAAGCAGGGTCGGGCCTGGTTAGTACTTGGATGGGAGACCGCCTGGGAATACCAGGTGCTGTAAGCTTTTTCTTTTTCTTATGTGCACTTCAATCGTTTAAGAAGCTATTTTTTACAACACCCATCACGAATGGCATCCGGAAACAGCAAGCCTAATTTAAACTCCGACATTGAAACTATAACACGAGTTTGAAAGCTATATTATGTGGTGACATCCACAGCATTGTAGTTAAATTTTTTACCGCTAGAGAGCAGACTATGTACAGTGAGCATGGCTCCCTGTGAACTCAAAGCAGCAGGCTTGACTTGTAAAAGAACCCAACACAACACTTCCATGAAGTAATTGTACTAAGTTCATTTTGTTTTTCCTTATTTAATCACTTCACTGGTTTCTTTTATATCAAACAAATTGTTTTAGGTTATTCACCTGACATGTTGATCCATCAGCTGATAAAGACGCGTCACCATCACATCTGTGACACTCTGATGAAGGCGGAAGAAACCGCCGAAACATGTCAGGTGAATAACCTAAAACAATTTGTTTGATATAAAAGAAACCAGTGAAGTGACTTCCATGAAGTGTTTTTAAACTTTTCAAGGCATTTATTTTGATTCAGCAAAATGCAGGTCGCAACGGCAAATTCGTGCTACCGCATAAAAAGCTGTCAATAACTTTTCATGATAGCCATGTTTCCAGAAAACACCAAAAGCCTTGGAAGAAAGCCTGTTTCGGCCCTGGTTGTAAAAAAAACAAAAAAAAAAACAAAAGGGAAGGGTGACCGTCCGGGAATACCAGGTGCTGAAAGCCTTTTTTTTTTTTTTTTTTTCCCACGTCAATTGTGAAAGGAAACTTTTACCACAGCCATCAAGTCCCGCCGCTGCTTGGCATGGTTTCAGGGGCGATTGTGTCTATAAAATGAAAAATTCTGAGCGGTCTCACGGCTTACGGCAATACTACCCTGAGAGCGCCCGCTCTCGTCCGACCTCGGAGGCTAAGCAGGGTCGGGCCTGGTTAGTACTTGGATGGGAGACCGCCTGGGAATACCATTTACCGTAAGCTTTTTTTTTTTTTTTTTTTTTCTTATGTGCACTTCAATCGTTTAAGCCAAGAACTTTTTACAGCACCCATCACGAATGGCATTCGGAAACTGCAAGCCTAGTTTGAACTCCGACACTGAAACTACAACACGAGTTTAAAACCTACATTGTGTGGCGACAGCCATAGCATTGCAGTTCACGTTTTTACCGCTAGAGGACAGACTATGTACAGTGAATAAAGAGCATGGCTCCCTGTGAACTCAAAGCAGCAGTCTTTACTTGTAAAAGAACCCAGCACAACACATTGCGCTTCCATGTAGTGTTTTTACCTTTTTCATGACATTTATTTTGATACAGCCAAATGCAGGTTTTGTGCACTTCACTTTTCCGTTGGGCATTCGCGTAGAACCCTATTCCAGTTACGGCCAGATTCTTTTAGACTAGTGGTCCCCAAACTTTCTTGCGCCACGGACCGGCTACGCGTCAGAAATATTTTTGCGGACCTGCCTTTATATATATAAATAAACAATAAATCTATATAAATAAATACTACATTTATAATAAATATATATAAATAGGATTAAATAAAATGATACGACTGGCATAAAAACAAATATAAACCACATAAAAATAAAAGTCACCATTACGTTGAATTATTGGGAGCACCGAGCTTGTTTCTCAGAAACGAGCCGGTCCCATCCAGGCGTAATCGGAGACAATGAAACCCGAAGTGGTTAAGGTTTGTCTTTTAATGCAGGATGCTTGGTCTCCATGTGCCGAAGCAGTTTTGAAGGCTTCATTGGCTTGCTCGCTAGTTTCAGGGGCGATTGTGTCTATAAAATGCAAAATGTTGGGTCACCTCACGGCTTACGGCCATACTACCCTGAGAACGCCTGATCTCGTCTTATCTCGGAAGCTAAGCAGGGTCGGGCCTGGTTAGTACTTGGATGGGAGACTGCCTGGGAATACCAGGTGCTGTAAGCTTTTTCTTTTTCTTATGTGCACTTCAAGCTCTTTTTTTTTTTTTTTTTTTCTTCTTATGTGCACTTCAATCGTTTAAGCCAAGACCTTTTTACAACACCCATCACGAATGGCATTCGGAAACTGCAAGCCTAGTTTGAACTCCGACACTGAAACTACAACAAGAGTTCAAAACCTCTATGTACAGTGAATAAAGAGCATGGCTCCCTGTGAACTCAAAGCAGCAGTCTTTACTTGTAAAAGAACCCAGCACAACACATTGCGCTTCCATGTAGTGTTTTTACCTTTTTCATGACATTTATTTTGATACAGCCAAATGCAGGTTTTGTGCACTTCACTTTTCCGTTGGGCATTCGCGTAGAACCCTATTCCAGTTACGGCCAGATTCTTTTAGACTAGTGGTCCCCAACCTTTCTTGCGCCACGGACCGGCTACGCGTCAGAAATATTTTTGCGGACCTGCCTTTATATATATAAATAAACAATAAATCAATATAAATAAATACTACATTTATAATAAGTATATATACCGTATTTGCCGGTGTATTGGTCGACCTTTTTCGATCCAAAATCGACCGAAAAAAATCGACCTCGACTTATACACCGAGTCATAAAATTTAACTTCGTATTCATCGCTTCAAATGTGATGGTAACCAAGGCCGTTTCTCATGCATCTCATTGTGCGTTGCACTTAGAAAATTTGAACCGGGCGGCGTGCGCGAGTGCGCGGCCCGCTGGAAGTCGAATGAGGCGCCGCGACCACCTCCGCGGTGTTTATAAACCGCCGATCCGCTCGGCGGGGGCTATTTTCGGCCACTTGGCTCGTGCGCACGGCCTCCCGGATGTGCCGGGCGGGTGCGCGATCTCGCCGGCCGCTGGAAGTCGAATGAGGCGCCGCGACCACCTCCGCGGTGCTTATAAACAGCCGATCCGCTCGGCGGGGGCTATTTTCGGCCACTTGGCTCGTGCGCACGGCCTCCCGGATGTGCCGGGCGGGTGCGCGAGCTCGCCGGCCGCTGGAAGTCGAATGAGGCGCCGCGACCACCTCCGCGGTGCTTATAAACAGCCGATCCGCTCGGCGGGGGCTATTTTCGGCCACTTGGCTCGTGCGCACGGCCTCCCGGATGTGCCGGGCGGGTGCGCGAGCTCGCCGGCCGCTGGAAGTCGAATGAGGCGCCGCGACCACCTCCGCGGTGCTTATAAACAGCCGATCCGCTCGGCGGGGGCTATTTTCGGCCACTTGGCTCGTGCGCACGGCCTCCCGGATGTGCCGGGCGGGTGCGCGAGCTCGCCGACCGCTGTAAGTCGAATGAGGCGCCGCGACCACCTCCGCGGTGCTTATAAACAGCCGATCCGCTCGGCGGGGGCTATTTTCGGCCACTTGGCTCGTGCGCACGGCCTCCCGGATGTGCCGGGCGGGTGCGCGAGCTCGCCGGCCGCTGGAAGTCGAATGAGGCGCCGCGACCACCTCCGCGGTGCTTATAAACAGCCGATCCGCTCGGCGGGGGCTATTTTCGGCCACTTGGCTCGTGCGCACGGCCTCCCGGATGTGCCGGGCGGGTGCGCGAGCTCGCCGCCCGCCGGAAGTCGAATGAGGCGCCGCGACCACCTCCGCGGTGCTTATAAACAGCCGATCCGCTCGGCGGGGGCTATTTTCGGCCACTTGGCTCGTGCGCACGGCCTCCCGGATGTGCCGGGCGGGTGCGCGAGCTCGCCGGCCGCTGGAAGTCGAATGAGGCGCCGCGACCACCTCCGCGGTGCTTATAAACAGCCGATCCGCTCGGCGGGGGCTATTTTCGGCCACTTGGCTCGTGCGCACGGCCTCCCGGATGTGCCGGGCGGGTGCGCGATCTCGCCGGCCGCTGGAAGTCGAATGAGGCGCCGCGACCACCTCCGCGGTGCTTATAAACAGCCGATCCGCTCGGCGGGGGCTATTTTCGGCCACTTGGCTCGTGCGCACGGCCTCCCGGATGTGCCGGGCGGGTGCGCGAGCTCGCCGGCCGTTGGAAGTCGAATGAGGCGCCGCGACCACCTCCGCGGTGCTTATAAACAGCCGATCCGCTCGGCGGGGGCTATTTTCGGCCACTTGGCTCGTGCGCACGGCCTCCCGGATGTGCCGGGCGGGTGCGCGAGCTCGCCGACCGCTGTAAGTCGAATGAGGCGCCGCGACCACCTCCGCGGTGCTTATAAACAGCCGATCCGCTCGGCGGGGGCTATTTTCGGCCACTTGGCTCGTGCGCACGGCCTCCCGGATGTGCCGGGCGGGTGCGCGAGCTCGCCGGCCGCTGGAAGTCGAATGAGGCGCCGCGACCACCTCCGCGGTGCTTATAAACAGCCGATCCGCTCGGCGGGGGCTATTTTCGGCCACTTGGCTCGTGCGCACGGCCTCCCGGATGTGCCGGGCGGGTGCGCGAGCTCGCCGGAAGTCGAATGAGGCGCCGCGACCACCTCCGCGGTGCTTATAAACAGCCGATCCGCTCGGCGGGGGCTATTTTCGGCCACTTGGCTCGTGCGCACGGCCTCCCGGATGTGCCGGGCGGGTGCGCGAGCTCGCCGGCCGCTGGAAGTCGAATGAGGCGCCGCGACCACCTCCGCGGTGCTTATAAACAGCCGATCCGCTCGGCGGGGGCTATTTTCGGCCACTTGGCTCGTGCGCACGGCCTCCCGGATGTGCCGGGCGGGTGCGCGATCTCGCCGGCCGCTGGAAGTCGAATGAGGCGCCGCGACCACCTCCGCGGTGCTTATAAACAGCCGATCCGCTCGGCGGGGGCTATTTTCGGCCACTTGGCTCGTGCGCACGGCCTCCCGGATGTGCCGGGCGGGTGCGCGAGCTCGCCGGCCGCTGGAAGTCGAATGAGGCGCCGCGACCACCTCCGCGGTGCTTATAAACAGCCGATCCGCTCGGCGGGGGCTATTTTCGGCCACTTGGCTCGTGCGCACAGCCTCCCGGATGTGCCGGGCGGGTGCGCGAGCTCGCCGGCCGCTGGAAGTCGAATGAGGCGCCGCGAACACCTCCGCGGTGCTTATAAACAGCCGATCCGCTCGGCGGGGGCTATTTTCGGCCACTTGGCTCGTGCGCACGGCCTCCCGGATGTGCCGGGCGGGTGCGCGAGCTCGCCGGCCGCTGGAAGTCGAATGAGGCGCCGCGACCACCTCCGCGGTGCTTATAAACAGCCGATCCGCTCGGCGGGGGCTATTTTCGGCCACTTGGCTTGTGCGCACGGCCTCCCGGATGTGCCGGGCGGGTGCGCGAGCTCGCCGGCCGCTGGAAGTCGAATGAGGCGCCGCGACCACCTCCGCTGTGCTTATAAACAGCCGATCCGCTCGGCGGGGGCTATTTTCGGCCACTTGGCTCGTGCGCACGGCCTCCCGGATGTGCCGGGCGGGTGCGCGAGCTCGCCGGCCGCTGGAAGTCGAATGAGGCGCCGCGACCACCTCCGCGGTGCTTATAAACAGCCGATCCGCTCGGCGGGGGCTATTTTCGGCCACTTGGCTCGTGCGCACGGCCTCCCGGATGTGCCGGGCGGGTGCGCGAGCTCGCCGGCCGCTGGAAATCGAATGAGGCGCCGCGACCACCTCCGCGGTGCTTATAAACAGCCGATCCGCTCGGCGGGGGCTATTTTCGGCCACTTGGCTTGTGCGCACGGCCTCCCGGATGTGCCGGGCGGGTGCGCGAGCTCGCCGGCCGCTGGAAGTCGAATGAGGCGCCGCGACCACCTCCGCGGTGCTTATAAACAGCCGATCCGCTCGGCGGGGGCTATTTTCGGCCACTTGGCTCGTGCGCACGGCCTCCCGGATGTGCCGGGCGGGTGCGCGGGCTCGCCGGCCGCTGGAAGTCGAATGAGGCGCCGCGACCACCTCCTCGGTGCTTATAAACAGCCGATCCGCTCGGCGGGGGCTATTTTCGGCCACTTGGCTCGTGCGCACGGCCTCCCGGATATGCCGGGCGGGTGCGCGAGCTCGCCGGCCGCTGGAAGTCGAATGAGGCGCCGCGACCACCTCCGCGGTGCTTATAAACAGCCGATCCGCTCGGCGGGGGCTATTTTCGGCCACTTGGCTCGTGCGCACGGCCTCCCGGATGTGCCGGGCGGGTGCGCGAGCTCGCCGGCCGCTGGAAGTCGAATGAGGCGCCCGACCACCTCCGCGGTGCTTATAAACAGCCGATCCGCTCGGCGGGGGCTATTTTCGGTCACTTGGCTCGTGCGCACGGCCTCCCGGATGTGCCGGGCGGGTGCGCGAGCTCGCCGGCCGCTGGAAGTCGAATGAGGCGCCGCGACCACCTCCGCGGTGCTTATAAACAGCCGAT
This sequence comes from Syngnathus scovelli, assembly GCF_024217435.2. Classification (NCBI taxonomy): domain Eukaryota; kingdom Metazoa; phylum Chordata; class Actinopteri; order Syngnathiformes; family Syngnathidae; genus Syngnathus; species Syngnathus scovelli. The sequence continues at coordinate 73,150 of NC_090854.1, read as the reverse complement.
CCGCTCGGCGGGGGCTATTTTCGGCCACTTGGCTCGTGCGCACGGCCTCCCGGATGTGCCGGGCGGGTGCGCGAGCTCGCCGGCCGCTGGAAGTCGAATGAGGCGCCGCGACCACCTCCGCGGTGCTTATAAACAGCCGATCCGCTCGGCGGGGGCTATTTTCGGCCACTTGGCTTGTGCGCACGGCCTCCCGGATGTGCCGGGCGGGTGCGCGAGCTCGCCGACCGCTGTAAGTCGAATGAGGCGCCGCGACCACCTCCGCGGTGCTTATAAACAGCCGATCCGCTCGGCGGGGGCTATTTTCGGCCACTTGGCTCGTGCGCACGGCCTCCCGGATGTGCCGGGCGGGTGCGCGAGCTCGCCGGCCGCTGGAAGTCGAATGAGGCGCCGCGACCACCTCCGCGGTGCTTATAAACAGCCGATCCGCTCGGCGGGGGCTATTTTCGGCCACTTGGCTCGTGCGCACGGCCTCCCGGATGTGCCGGGCGGGTGCGCGAGCTCGCCGGCCGCTGGAAGTCGAATGAGGCGCCGCGACCACCTCCGCGGTGCTTATAAACAGCCGATCCGCTCGGCGGGGGCTATTTTCGGCCACTTGGCTCGTGCGCACGGCCTCCCGGATGTGCCGGGCGGGTGCGCGAGCTCGCCGGCCGCTGGAAGTCGAATGAGGCGCCGCGACCACCTCCGCGGTGCTTATAAACAGCCGATCCGCTCGGCGGGGGCTATTTTCGGCCACTTGGCTCGTGCGCACGGCCTCCCGGATGTGCCGGGCGGGTGCGCGAGCTCGCCGGCCGCTGGAAGTCGAATGAGGCGCCGCGACCACCTCCGCGGTGCTTATAAACAGCCGATCCGCTCGGCGGGGGCTATTTTCGGCCACTTGGCTCGTGCGCACGGCCTCCCGGATGTGCCGGGCGGGTGCGCGAGCTCGCCGGCCGCTGGAAGTCGAATGAGGCGCCGCGACCACCTCCGCGGTGCTTATAAACAGCCGATCCGCTCGGCGGGGGCTATTTTCGGCCACTTGGCTTGTGCGCACGGCCTCCCGGATGTGCCGGGCGGGTGCGCGAGCTCGCCGGCCGCTGGAAGTCGAATGAGGCGCCGCGACCACCTCCGCGGTGCTTATAAACAGCCGATCCGCTCGGCGGGGGCTATTTTCGGCCACTTGGCTCGTGCGCACGGCCTCCCGGATGTGCCGGGCGGGTGCGCGGGCTCGCCGGCCGCTGGAAGTCGAATGAGGCGCCGCGACCACCTCCTCGGTGCTTATAAACAGCCGATCCGCTCGGCGGGGGCTATTTTCGGCCACTTGGCTCGTGCGCACGGCCTCCCGGATATGCCGGGCGGGTGCGCGAGCTCGCCGGCCGCTGGAAGTCGAATGAGGCGCCGCGACCACCTCCGCGGTGCTTATAAACAGCCGATCCGCTCGGCGGGGGCTATTTTCGGCCACTTGGCTCGTGCGCACGGCCTCCCGGATGTGCCGGGCGGGTGCGCGAGCTCGCCGGCCGCTGGAAGTCGAATGAGGCGCCGCGACCACCTCCGCGGTGCTTATAAACAGCCGATCCGCTCGGCGGGGGCTATTTTCGGCCACTTGGCTCGTGCGCACGGCCTCCCGGATGTGCCGGGCGGGTGCGCGAGCTCGCCGGCCGCTTGAAGTCGAATGAGGCGCCGCGACCACCTCCGCGGTGCTTATAAACAGCCGATCCGCTCGGCGGGGGCTATTTTCGGCCACTTGGCTCGTGCGCACGGCCTCCCGGATGTGCCGGGCGGGTGCGCGAGCTCGCCGGCCGCTGGAAGTCGAATGAGGCGCCGCGACCACCTCCGCGGTGCTTATAAACAGCCGATCCGCTCGGCGGGGGCTGTTTTCGGCCACTTGGCTCGTGCGCACGGCCTCCCGGATGTGCCGGGCGGGTGCGCGAGCTCGCCGGCCGCTGGAAGTCGAATGAGGCGCCGCGACCACCTCCGCGGTGCTTATAAACAGCCGATCCGCTCGGCCGGGGCTATTTTCGGCCACTTGGCTCGTGCGCACGGCCTCCCGGATGTGCCGGGCGGGTGCGCGAGCTCGCCGCCCGCCGGAAGTCGAATGAGGCGCCGCGACCACCTCCGCGGTGCTTATAAACAGCCGATCCGCTCGGCGGGGGCTATTTTCGGCCACTTGGCTCGTGCGCACGGCCTCCCGGATGTGCCGGTCGGGTGCGCGAGCTCGCCGGCCGCTGGAAGTCGAATGAGGCGCCGCGACCACCTCCGCGGTGCTTATAAACAGCCGATCCGCTCGGCGGGGGCTATTTTCGGCCACTTGGCTCGTGCGCACGGCCTCCCGGATGTGCCGGGCGGGTGCGCGAGCTCGCTGGCCGCTGGAAGTCGAATGAGGCGCCGCGACCACCTCCGCGGTGCTTATAAACAGCCGATCCGCTCGGCAGGGGCTATTTTCGGCCACTTGGCTCGTGCGCACGGCCTCCCGGATGTGCCGGGCGGGTGCGCGAGCTCGCCGGCCGCTGGAAGTCGAATGAGGCGCCGCGACCACCTCCGCGGTGCTTATAAACAGCCGATCCGCTCGGCGGGGGCTATTTTCGGCCACTTGGCTCGTGCGCACGGCCTCCCGGATGTGCCGGGCGGGTGCGCGAGCTCGCCGGCCGCTGGAAGTCGAATGAGGCGCCGCGACCACCTCCGCGGTGCTTATAAACAGCCGATCCGCTCGGCGGGGGCTATTTTCGGCCACTTGGCTCGTGCGCACGGCCTCCCGGATGTGCCGGGCGGGTGCGCGAGCTCGCCGACCGCTGGAAGTCGAATGAGGCGCCGCGACCACCTCCGCGGTGCTTATAAACAGCCGATCCGCTCGGCGGGGGCTATTTTCGGCCACTTGGCTCGTGCGCACGGCCTCCCGGATGTGCCGGGCGGGTGCGCGAGCTCGCCGGCCGCTGGAAGTCGAATGAGGCGCCGCGACCACCTCCGCGGTGCTTATAAACAGCCGATCCGCTCGGCGGGGGCTATTTTCGGCCACTTGGCTCGTGCGCACGGCCTCCCGGATGTGCCGGGCGGGTGCGCGAGCTCGCCGGCCGCTGGAAGTCGAATGAGGCGCCGCGACCACCTCCGCGGTGCTTATAAACAGCCGATCCGCTCGGCGGGGGCTATTTTCGGCCACTTGGCTCGTGCGCACGGCCTCCCGGATGTGCCGGGCGGGTGCGCGAGCTCGCCGGCCGCTGGAAGTCCAATGAGGCGCCGCGATCTCCTCCGCGGTGCTTATAAAGTGCCGATCCGCTCGGCTTGGAGCTATTTCCGGCCTCCCGTTGGTGCCGGGCGGCGTGCGCGAGCTCGCCGGCCGCGATCTCCTCCGCGGTGCTTATAAACAGCAGCATGCGCACGGCCTCCCAGAATTTGAACACATTTCGTCAATAAATTTCGCATATTGAATTTTGAAGTTTAATATAATGCAACAATTGAGCTCGACTTATACAAAGGATATATCATAAAATCGTAAATTTCCGTCGAATTTTAGGGGGTCGACTTATACACCGAGTCGACCTGTACACCGGCAAATACGGTAAATACGATTAAATAAAATGATACGACTGGCATAAAAACAAATATAAACCACATAAAAATAAAAGTCACCATTACGTTGAATTATTGGGAGCACCGAGCTTGTTTCTCAGAAACGAGCCGGTCCCATCCAGGCGTAATCGGAGACAATGAAACCCGAAGTGGTTAAGGTTTGTCTTTTAATGCAGGATGCTTGGTCTCCATGTGCCGAAGCAGTTTTGAAGGCTTCATTGGCTCGCTCGCGTTTCAGGGGCGATTGTGTCTATAAAATGCAAAATGTTGGGTCACCTCACGGCTTACGGCCATACTACCCTGAGAACGCCCGATCTCGTCCAATCTCGGAAGCTAAGCAGGGTCGGGCCTGGTTAGTACTTGGATGGGAGACCGCCTGGGAATACCAGGTGCTGTAAGCTTTTTCTTTTTCTTATGTGCACTTCAATCGTTTAAGAAGCTATTTTTTACAACACCCATCACGAATGGCATCCGGAAACAGCAAGCCTAATTTAAACTCCGACATTGAAACTATAACACGAGTTTGAAAGCTATATTATGTGGTGACATCCACAGCATTGTAGTTAAATTTTTTACCGCTAGAGAGCAGACTATGTACAGTGAGCATGGCTCCCTGTGAACTCAAAGCAGCAGGCTTGACTTGTAAAAGAACCCAACACAACACTTCCATGAAGTAATTGTACTAAGTTCATTTTGTTTTTCCTTATTTAATCACTTCACTGGTTTCTTTTATATCAAACAAATTGTTTTAGGTTATTCACCTGACATGTTGATCCATCAGCTGATAAAGACGCGTCACCATCACATCTGTGACACTCTGATGAAGGCGGAAGAAACCGCCGAAACATGTCAGGTGAATAACCTAAAACAATTTGTTTGATATAAAAGAAACCAGTGAAGTGACTTCCATGAAGTGTTTTTAAACTTTTCAAGGCATTTATTTTGATTCAGCAAAATGCAGGTCGCAACGGCAAATTCGTGCTACCGCATAAAAAGCTGTCAATAACTTTTCATGATAGCCATGTTTCCAGAAAACACCAAAAGCCTTGGAAGAAAGCCTGTTTCGGCCCTGGTTGTAAAAAAAACAAAAAAAAAAACAAAAGGGAAGGGTGACCGTCCGGGAATACCAGGTGCTGAAAGCCTTTTTTTTTTTTTTTTTTTCCCACGTCAATTGTGAAAGGAAACTTTTACCACAGCCATCAAGTCCCGCCGCTGCTTGGCATGGTTTCAGGGGCGATTGTGTCTATAAAATGAAAAATTCTGAGCGGTCTCACGGCTTACGGCAATACTACCCTGAGAGCGCCCGCTCTCGTCCGACCTCGGAGGCTAAGCAGGGTCGGGCCTGGTTAGTACTTGGATGGGAGACCGCCTGGGAATACCATTTACCGTAAGCTTTTTTTTTTTTTTTTTTTTTCTTATGTGCACTTCAATCGTTTAAGCCAAGAACTTTTTACAGCACCCATCACGAATGGCATTCGGAAACTGCAAGCCTAGTTTGAACTCCGACACTGAAACTACAACACGAGTTTAAAACCTACATTGTGTGGCGACAGCCATAGCATTGCAGTTCACGTTTTTACCGCTAGAGGACAGACTATGTACAGTGAATAAAGAGCATGGCTCCCTGTGAACTCAAAGCAGCAGTCTTTACTTGTAAAAGAACCCAGCACAACACATTGCGCTTCCATGTAGTGTTTTTACCTTTTTCATGACATTTATTTTGATACAGCCAAATGCAGGTTTTGTGCACTTCACTTTTCCGTTGGGCATTCGCGTAGAACCCTATTCCAGTTACGGCCAGATTCTTTTAGACTAGTGGTCCCCAAACTTTCTTGCGCCACGGACCGGCTACGCGTCAGAAATATTTTTGCGGACCTGCCTTTATATATATAAATAAACAATAAATCTATATAAATAAATACTACATTTATAATAAATATATATAAATAGGATTAAATAAAATGATACGACTGGCATAAAAACAAATATAAACCACATAAAAATAAAAGTCACCATTACGTTGAATTATTGGGAGCACCGAGCTTGTTTCTCAGAAACGAGCCGGTCCCATCCAGGCGTAATCGGAGACAATGAAACCCGAAGTGGTTAAGGTTTGTCTTTTAATGCAGGATGCTTGGTCTCCATGTGCCGAAGCAGTTTTGAAGGCTTCATTGGCTTGCTCGCTAGTTTCAGGGGCGATTGTGTCTATAAAATGCAAAATGTTGGGTCACCTCACGGCTTACGGCCATACTACCCTGAGAACGCCTGATCTCGTCTTATCTCGGAAGCTAAGCAGGGTCGGGCCTGGTTAGTACTTGGATGGGAGACTGCCTGGGAATACCAGGTGCTGTAAGCTTTTTCTTTTTCTTATGTGCACTTCAAGCTCTTTTTTTTTTTTTTTTTTTTCTTCTTATGTGCACTTCAATCGTTTAAGCCAAGACCTTTTTACAACACCCATCACGAATGGCATTCGGAAACTGCAAGCCTAGTTTGAACTCCGACACTGAAACTACAACAAGAGTTCAAAACCTCTATGTACAGTGAATAAAGAGCATGGCTCCCTGTGAACTCAAAGCAGCAGTCTTTACTTGTAAAAGAACCCAGCACAACACATTGCGCTTCCATGTAGTGTTTTTACCTTTTTCATGACATTTATTTTGATACAGCCAAATGCAGGTTTTGTGCACTTCACTTTTCCGTTGGGCATTCGCGTAGAACCCTATTCCAGTTACGGCCAGATTCTTTTAGACTAGTGGTCCCCAACCTTTCTTGCGCCACGGACCGGCTACGCGTCAGAAATATTTTTGCGGACCTGCCTTTATATATATAAATAAACAATAAATCAATATAAATAAATACTACATTTATAATAAGTATATATACCGTATTTGCCGGTGTATTGGTCGACCTTTTTCGATCCAAAATCGACCGAAAAAAATCGACCTCGACTTATACACCGAGTCATAAAATTTAACTTCGTATTCATCGCTTCAAATGTGATGGTAACCAAGGCCGTTTCTCATGCATCTCATTGTGCGTTGCACTTAGAAAATTTGAACCGGGCGGCGTGCGCGAGTGCGCGGCCCGCTGGAAGTCGAATGAGGCGCCGCGACCACCTCCGCGGTGTTTATAAACCGCCGATCCGCTCGGCGGGGGCTATTTTCGGCCACTTGGCTCGTGCGCACGGCCTCCCGGATGTGCCGGGCGGGTGCGCGATCTCGCCGGCCGCTGGAAGTCGAATGAGGCGCCGCGACCACCTCCGCGGTGCTTATAAACAGCCGATCCGCTCGGCGGGGGCTATTTTCGGCCACTTGGCTCGTGCGCACGGCCTCCCGGATGTGCCGGGCGGGTGCGCGAGCTCGCCGGCCGCTGGAAGTCGAATGAGGCGCCGCGACCACCTCCGCGGTGCTTATAAACAGCCGATCCGCTCGGCGGGGGCTATTTTCGGCCACTTGGCTCGTGCGCACGGCCTCCCGGATGTGCCGGGCGGGTGCGCGAGCTCGCCGGCCGCTGGAAGTCGAATGAGGCGCCGCGACCACCTCCGCGGTGCTTATAAACAGCCGATCCGCTCGGCGGGGGCTATTTTCGGCCACTTGGCTCGTGCGCACGGCCTCCCGGATGTGCCGGGCGGGTGCGCGAGCTCGCCGACCGCTGTAAGTCGAATGAGGCGCCGCGACCACCTCCGCGGTGCTTATAAACAGCCGATCCGCTCGGCGGGGGCTATTTTCGGCCACTTGGCTCGTGCGCACGGCCTCCCGGATGTGCCGGGCGGGTGCGCGAGCTCGCCGGCCGCTGGAAGTCGAATGAGGCGCCGCGACCACCTCCGCGGTGCTTATAAACAGCCGATCCGCTCGGCGGGGGCTATTTTCGGCCACTTGGCTCGTGCGCACGGCCTCCCGGATGTGCCGGGCGGGTGCGCGAGCTCGCCGCCCGCCGGAAGTCGAATGAGGCGCCGCGACCACCTCCGCGGTGCTTATAAACAGCCGATCCGCTCGGCGGGGGCTATTTTCGGCCACTTGGCTCGTGCGCACGGCCTCCCGGATGTGCCGGGCGGGTGCGCGAGCTCGCCGGCCGCTGGAAGTCGAATGAGGCGCCGCGACCACCTCCGCGGTGCTTATAAACAGCCGATCCGCTCGGCGGGGGCTATTTTCGGCCACTTGGCTCGTGCGCACGGCCTCCCGGATGTGCCGGGCGGGTGCGCGATCTCGCCGGCCGCTGGAAGTCGAATGAGGCGCCGCGACCACCTCCGCGGTGCTTATAAACAGCCGATCCGCTCGGCGGGGGCTATTTTCGGCCACTTGGCTCGTGCGCACGGCCTCCCGGATGTGCCGGGCGGGTGCGCGAGCTCGCCGGCCGTTGGAAGTCGAATGAGGCGCCGCGACCACCTCCGCGGTGCTTATAAACAGCCGATCCGCTCGGCGGGGGCTATTTTCGGCCACTTGGCTCGTGCGCACGGCCTCCCGGATGTGCCGGGCGGGTGCGCGAGCTCGCCGACCGCTGTAAGTCGAATGAGGCGCCGCGACCACCTCCGCGGTGCTTATAAACAGCCGATCCGCTCGGCGGGGGCTATTTTCGGCCACTTGGCTCGTGCGCACGGCCTCCCGGATGTGCCGGGCGGGTGCGCGAGCTCGCCGGCCGCTGGAAGTCGAATGAGGCGCCGCGACCACCTCCGCGGTGCTTATAAACAGCCGATCCGCTCGGCGGGGGCTATTTTCGGCCACTTGGCTCGTGCGCACGGCCTCCCGGATGTGCCGGGCGGGTGCGCGAGCTCGCCGGAAGTCGAATGAGGCGCCGCGACCACCTCCGCGGTGCTTATAAACAGCCGATCCGCTCGGCGGGGGCTATTTTCGGCCACTTGGCTCGTGCGCACGGCCTCCCGGATGTGCCGGGCGGGTGCGCGAGCTCGCCGGCCGCTGGAAGTCGAATGAGGCGCCGCGACCACCTCCGCGGTGCTTATAAACAGCCGATCCGCTCGGCGGGGGCTATTTTCGGCCACTTGGCTCGTGCGCACGGCCTCCCGGATGTGCCGGGCGGGTGCGCGATCTCGCCGGCCGCTGGAAGTCGAATGAGGCGCCGCGACCACCTCCGCGGTGCTTATAAACAGCCGATCCGCTCGGCGGGGGCTATTTTCGGCCACTTGGCTCGTGCGCACGGCCTCCCGGATGTGCCGGGCGGGTGCGCGAGCTCGCCGGCCGCTGGAAGTCGAATGAGGCGCCGCGACCACCTCCGCGGTGCTTATAAACAGCCGATCCGCTCGGCGGGGGCTATTTTCGGCCACTTGGCTCGTGCGCACAGCCTCCCGGATGTGCCGGGCGGGTGCGCGAGCTCGCCGGCCGCTGGAAGTCGAATGAGGCGCCGCGAACACCTCCGCGGTGCTTATAAACAGCCGATCCGCTCGGCGGGGGCTATTTTCGGCCACTTGGCTCGTGCGCACGGCCTCCCGGATGTGCCGGGCGGGTGCGCGAGCTCGCCGGCCGCTGGAAGTCGAATGAGGCGCCGCGACCACCTCCGCGGTGCTTATAAACAGCCGATCCGCTCGGCGGGGGCTATTTTCGGCCACTTGGCTTGTGCGCACGGCCTCCCGGATGTGCCGGGCGGGTGCGCGAGCTCGCCGGCCGCTGGAAGTCGAATGAGGCGCCGCGACCACCTCCGCGGTGCTTATAAACAGCCGATCCGCTCGGCGGGGGCTATTTTCGGCCACTTGGCTCGTGCGCACGGCCTCCCGGATGTGCCGGGCGGGTGCGCGAGCTCGCCGGCCGCTGGAAGTCGAATGAGGCGCCGCGACCACCTCCGCGGTGCTTATAAACAGCCGATCCGCTCGGCGGGGGCTATTTTCGGCCACTTGGCTCGTGCGCACGGCCTCCCGGATGTGCCGGGCGGGTGCGCGAGCTCGCCGGCCGCTGGAAGTCGAATGAGGCGCCGCGACCACCTCCGCGGTGCTTATAAACAGCCGATCCGCTCGGCGGGGGCTATTTTCGGCCACTTGGCTTGTGCGCACGGCCTCCCGGATGTGCCGGGCGGGTGCGCGAGCTCGCCGGCCGCTGGAAGTCGAATGAGGCGCCGCGACCACCTCCGCGGTGCTTATAAACAGCCGATCCGCTCGGCGGGGGCTATTTTCGGCCACTTGGCTCGTGCGCACGGCCTCCCGGATGTGCCGGGCGGGTGCGCGGGCTCGCCGGCCGCTGGAAGTCGAATGAGGCGCCGCGACCACCTCCTCGGTGCTTATAAACAGCCGATCCGCTCGGCGGGGGCTATTTTCGGCCACTTGGCTCGTGCGCACGGCCTCCCGGATATGCCGGGCGGGTGCGCGAGCTCGCCGGCCGCTGGAAGTCGAATGAGGCGCCGCGACCACCTCCGCGGTGCTTATAAACAGCCGATCCGCTCGGCGGGGGCTATTTTCGGCCACTTGGCTCGTGCGCACGGCCTCCCGGATGTGCCGGGCGGGTGCGCGAGCTCGCCGGCCGCTGGAAGTCGAATGAGGCGCCCGACCACCTCCGCGGTGCTTATAAACAGCCGATCCGCTCGGCGGGGGCTATTTTCGGTCACTTGGCTCGTGCGCACGGCCTCCCGGATGTGCCGGGCGGGTGCGCGAGCTCGCCGGCCGCTGGAAGTCGAATGAGGCGCCGCGACCACCTCCGCGGTGCTTATAAACAGCCGATCCGCTCGGCGGGGGCTATTTTCGGCCACTTGGCTCGTGCGCACGGCCTCCCGGATGTGCCGGGCGGGTGCGCGAGCTCGCCGGCCGCTGGAAGTCGAATGAGGCGCCGCGACCACCTCCGCGGTGCTTATAAACAGCCGATCCGCTCGGCGGGGGCTATTTTCGGCCACTTGGCTTGTGCGCACGGCCTCCCGGATGTGCCGGGCGGGTGCGCGAGCTCGCCGACCGCTGTAAGTCGAATGAGGCGCCGCGACCACCTCCGCGGTGCTTATAAACAGCCGATCCGCTCGGCGGGGGCTATTTTCGGCCACTTGGCTCGTGCGCACGGCCTCCCGGATGTGCCGGGCGGGTGCGCGAGCTCGCCGGCCGCTGGAAGTCGAATGAGGCGCCGCGACCACCTCCGCGGTGCTTATAAACAGCCGATCCGCTCGGCGGGGGCTATTTTCGGCCACTTGGCTCGTGCGCACGGCCTCCCGGATGTGCCGGGCGGGTGCGCGAGCTCGCCGGCCGCTGGAAGTCGAATGAGGCGCCGCGACCACCTCCGCGGTGCTTATAAACAGCCGATCCGCTCGGCGGGGGCTATTTTCGGCCACTTGGCTCGTGCGCACGGCCTCCCGGATGTGCCGGGCGGGTGCGCGAGCTCGCCGGCCGCTGGAAGTCGAATGAGGCGCCGCGACCACCTCCTCGGTGCTTATAAACAGCCGATCCGCTCGGCGGGGGCTATTTTCGGCCACTTGGCTCGTGCGCACGGCCTCCCGGATATGCCGGGCGGGTGCGCGAGCTCGCCGGCCGCTGGAAGTCGAATGAGGCGCCGCGACCACCTCCGCGGTGCTTATAAACAGCCGATCCGCTCGGCGGGGGCTATTTTCGGCCACTTGGCTCGTGCGCACGGCCTCCCGGATGTGCCGGGCGGGTGCGCGAGCTCGCCGGCCGCTGGAAGTCGAATGAGGCGCCGCGACCACCTCCGCGGTGCTTATAAACAGCCGATCCGCTCGGCGGGGGCTATTTTCGGCCACTTGGCTCGTGCGCACGGCCTCCCGGATGTGCCGGGCGGGTGCGCGAGCTCGCCGGCCGCTTGAAGTCGAATGAGGCGCCGCGACCACCTCCGCGGTGCTTATAAACAGCCGATCCGCTCGGCGGGGGCTATTTTCGGCCACTTGGCTCGTGCGCACGGCCTCCCGGATGTGCCGGGCGGGTGCGCGAGCTCGCCGGCCGCTGGAAGTCGAATGAGGCGCCGCGACCACCTCCGCGGTGCTTATAAACAGCCGATCCGCTCGGCGGGGGCTGTTTTCGGCCACTTGGCTCGTGCGCACGGCCTCCCGGATGTGCCGGGCGGGTGCGCGAGCTCGCCGGCCGCTGGAAGTCGAATGAGGCGCCGCGACCACCTCCGCGGTGCTTATAAACAGCCGATCCGCTCGGCCGGGGCTATTTTCGGCCACTTGGCTCGTGCGCACGGCCTCCCGGATGTGCCGGGCGGGTGCGCGAGCTCGCCGCCCGCCGGAAGTCGAATGAGGCGCCGCGACCACCTCCGCGGTGCTTATAAACAGCCGATCCGCTCGGCGGGGGCTATTTTCGGCCACTTGGCTCGTGCGCACGGCCTCCCGGATGTGCCGGTCGGGTGCGCGAGCTCGCCGGCCGCTGGAAGTCGAATGAGGCGCCGCGACCACCTCCGCGGTGCTTATAAACAGCCGATCCGCTCGGCGGGGGCTATTTTCGGCCACTTGGCTCGTGCGCACGGCCTCCCGGATGTGCCGGGCGGGTGCGCGAGCTCGCTGGCCGCTGGAAGTCGAATGAGGCGCCGCGACCACCTCCGCGGTGCTTATAAACAGCCGATCCGCTCGGCAGGGGCTATTTTCGGCCACTTGGCTCGTGCGCACGGCCTCCCGGATGTGCCGGGCGGGTGCGCGAGCTCGCCGGCCGCTGGAAGTCGAATGAGGCGCCGCGACCACCTCCGCGGTGCTTATAAACAGCCGATCCGCTCGGCGGGGGCTATTTTCGGCCACTTGGCTCGTGCGCACGGCCTCCCGGATGTGCCGGGCGGGTGCGCGAGCTCGCCGGCCGCTGGAAGTCGAATGAGGCGCCGCGACCACCTCCGCGGTGCTTATAAACAGCCGATCCGCTCGGCGGGGGCTATTTTCGGCCACTTGGCTCGTGCGCACGGCCTCCCGGATGTGCCGGGCGGGTGCGCGAGCTCGCCGACCGCTGGAAGTCGAATGAGGCGCCGCGACCACCTCCGCGGTGCTTATAAACAGCCGATCCGCTCGGCGGGGGCTATTTTCGGCCACTTGGCTCGTGCGCACGGCCTCCCGGATGTGCCGGGCGGGTGCGCGAGCTCGCCGGCCGCTGGAAGTCGAATGAGGCGCCGCGACCACCTCCGCGGTGCTTATAAACAGCCGATCCGCTCGGCGGGGGCTATTTTCGGCCACTTGGCTCGTGCGCACGGCCTCCCGGATGTGCCGGGCGGGTGCGCGAGCTCGCCGGCCGCTGGAAGTCGAATGAGGCGCCGCGACCACCTCCGCGGTGCTTATAAACAGCCGATCCGCTCGGCGGGGGCTATTTTCGGCCACTTGGCTCGTGCGCACGGCCTCCCGGATGTGCCGGGCGGGTGCGCGAGCTCGCCGGAAGTCGAATGAGGCGCCGCGACCACCTCCGCGGTGCTTATAAACAGCCGATCCGCTCGGCGGGGGCTATTTTCGGCCACTTGGCTCGTGCGCACGGCCTCCCGGATGTGCCGGGCGGGTGCGCGAGCTCGCCGGCCGCTGGAAGTCGAATGAGGCGCCGCGACCACCTCCGCGGTGCTTATAAACAGCCGATCCGCTCGGCGGGGGCTATTTTCGGCCACTTGGCTCGTGCGCACGGCCTCCCGGATGTGCCGGGCGGGTGCGCGATCTCGCCGGCCGCTGGAAGTCGAATGAGGCGCCGCGACCACCTCCGCGGTGCTTATAAACCGCCGATCCGCTCGGCGGGGGCTATTTTCGGCCACTTGGCTCGTGCGCACGGCCTCCCGGATGTGCCGGGCGGGTGCGCGAGCTCGCCGGCCGCTGGAAGTCGAATGAGGCGCCGCGACCACCTCCGCGGTGCTTATAAACAGCCGATCCGCTCGGCGGGGGCTATTTTCGGCCACTTGGCTCGTGTGCACGGCCTCCCGGATGTGCCGGGCGGGTGCGCGAGCTCGCCGGCCGCTGGAAGTCGAATGAGGCGCCGCGACCACCTCCGCGGTGCTTATAAACAGCCGATCCGCTCGGCGGGGGCTATTTTCGGCCACTTGGCTCGTGCGCACGGCCTCCCGGATGTGCCGGGCGGGTGCGCGAGCTCGCCGGCCGCTGGAAGTCGAATGAGGCGCCGCGACCACCTCCGCGGTGCTTATAAACAGCCGATCCGCTCGGCGGGGGCTATTTTCGGCCACTTGGCTCGTGCGCACGGCCTCCCGGATGTGCCGGGCGGGTGCGCGAGCTCGCCGGAAGTCGAATGAGGCGCCGCGACCACCTCCGCGGTGCTTATAAACAGCCGATCCGCTCGGCGGGGGCTATTTTCGGCCACTTGGCTCGTGCGCACGGCCTCCCGGATGTGCCGGGCGGGTGCGCGAGCTCGCCGGCCGCTGGAAGTCGAATGAGGCGCCGCGACCACCTCCGCGGTGCCTATAAACAGCCGATCCGCTCGGCGGGGGCTATTTTCGGCCACTTGGCTCGTGCGCACGGCCTCCCGGATGTGCCGGGCGGGTGCGCGACCCCGCCGGCCGCTGGAAGTCGAATGAGGCGCCGCGACCACCTCCGCGGTGCTTATAAACCGCCGATCCGCTCGGCGGGGGCTATTTTCGGCCACTTGGCTCGTGCGCACGGCCTCCCGGATGTGCTGGGCGGGTGCGCGAGCTCGCCGGCCGCTGGAAGTCGAATGAGGCGCCGCGACCACCTCCGCGGTGCTTATAAACAGCCGATCCGCTCGGCGGGGGCTATTTTCGGCCACTTGGCTCGTGTGCACGGCCTCCCGGATGTGCCGGGCGGGTGCGCGAGCTCGCCGGCCGCTGGAAGTCGAATGAGGCGCCGCGACCACCTCCGCGGTGCTTATAAACAGCCGATCCGCTCGGCGGGGGCTATTTTCGGCCACTTGGCTCGTGCGCACGGCCTCCCGGATGTGCCGGGCGGGTGCGCGAGCTCGCCGGCCGCTGGAAGTCGAATGAGGCGCCGCGACCACCTCCGCGGTGCTTATAAACAGCCGATCCGCTCGGCGGGGGCTATTTTCGGCCACTTGGCTCGTGCGCACGGCCTCCCGGATGTGCCGGGCGGGTGCGCGAGCTCGCCGACCGCTGTAAGTCGAATGAGGCGCCGCGACCACCTCCGCGGTGCTTATAAACAGCCGATCCGCTCGGCGGGGGCTATTTTCGGCCACTTGGCTCGTGCGCACGGCCTCCCGGATGTGCCGGGCGGGTGCGCGAGCTCGCCGGCCGCTGGAAGTCGAATGAGGCGCCGCGACCACCTCCGCGGTGCTTATAAACAGCCGATCCGCTCGGCGGGGGCTATTTTCGGCCACTTGGCTCGTGCGCACGGCCTCCCGGATGTGCCGGGCGGGTGCGCGAGCTCGCCGGAAGTCGAATGAGGCGCCGCGACCACCTCCGCGGTGCTTATAAACAGCCGATCCGCTCGGCGGGGGCTATTTTCGGCCACTTGGCTCGTGCGCACGGCCTCCCGGATGTGCCGGGCGGGTGCGCGAGCTCGCCGGCCGCTGGAAGTCGAATGAGGCGCCGCGACCACCTCCGCGGTGCTTATAAACAGCCGATCCGCTCGGCGGGGGCTATTTTCGGCCACTTGGCTCGTGCGCACGGCCTCCCGGATGTGCCGGGCGGGTGCGCGATCTCGCCGGCCGCTGGAAGTCGAATGAGGCGCCGCGACCACCTCCGCGGTGCTTATAAACAGCCGATCCGCTCGGCGGGGGCTATTTTCGGCCACTTGGCTCGTGCGCACGGCCTCCCGGATGTGCCGGGCGGGTGCGCGAGCTCGCCGGCCGCTGGAAGTCGAATGAGGCGCCGCGACCACCTCCGCGGTGCTTATAAACAGCCGATCCGCTCGGCGGGGGCTATTTTCGGCCACTTGGCTCGTGCGCACAGCCTCCCGGATGTGCCGGGCGGGTGCGCGAGCTCGCCGGCCGCTGGAAGTCGAATGAGGCGCCGCGAACACCTCCGCGGTGCTTATAAACAGCCGATCCGCTCGGCGGGGGCTATTTTCGGCCACTTGGCTCGTGCGCACGGCCTCCCGGATGTGCCGGGCGGGTGCGCGAGCTCGCCGGCCGCTGGAAGTCGAATGAGGCGCCGCGACCACCTCCGCGGTGCTTATAAACAGCCGATCCGCTCGGCGGGGGCTATTTTCGGCCACTTGGCTTGTGCGCACGGCCTCCCGGATGTGCCGGGCGGGTGCGCGAGCTCGCCGGCCGCTGGAAGTCGAATGAGGCGCCGCGACCACCTCCGCGGTGCTTATAAACAGCCGATCCGCTCGGCGGGGGCTATTTTCGGCCACTTGGCTCGTGCGCACGGCCTCCCGGATGTGCCGGGCGGGTGCGCGAGCTCGCCGGCCGCTGGAAGTCGAATGAGGCGCCGCGACCACCTCCGCGGTGCTTATAAACAGCCGATCCGCTCGGCGGGGGCTATTTTCGGCCACTTGGCTCGTGCGCACGGCCTCCCGGATGTGCCGGGCGGGTGCGCGAGCTCGCCGGCCGCTGGAAGTCGAATGAGGCGCCGCGACCACCTCCGCGGTGCTTATAAACAGCCGATCCGCTCGGCGGGGGCTATTTTCGGCCACTTGGCTTGTGCGCACGGCCTCCCGGATGTGCCGGGCGGGTGCGCGAGCTCGCCGGCCGCTGGAAGTCGAATGAGGCGCCGCGACCACCTCCGCGGTGCTTATAAACAGCCGATCCGCTCGGCGGGGGCTATTTTCGGCCACTTGGCTCGTGCGCACGGCCTCCCGGATGTGCCGGGCGGGTGCGCGGGCTCGCCGGCCGCTGGAAGTCGAATGAGGCGCCGCGACCACCTCCTCGGTGCTTATAAACAGCCGATCCGCTCGGCGGGGGCTATTTTCGGCCACTTGGCTCGTGCGCACGGCCTCCCGGATATGCCGGGCGGGGTGCGCGAGCTCGCCGGCCGCTGGAAGTCGAATGAGGCGCCGCGACCACCTCCGCGGTGCTTATAAACAGCCGATCCGCTCGGCGGGGGCTATTTTCGGCCACTTGGCTCGTGCGCACGGCCTCCCGGATGTGCCGGGCGGGTGCGCGAGCTCGCCGGCCGCTGGAAGTCGAATGAGGCGCCGCGACCACCTCCGCGGTGCTTATAAACAGCCGATCCGCTCGGCGGGGGCTATTTTCGGCCACTTGGCTCGTGCGCACGGCCTCCCGGATGTGCCGGGCGGGTGCGCGAGCTCGCCGGCCGCTGGAAGTCGAATGAGGCGCCGCGACCACCTCCGCGGTGCTTATAAACAGCCGATCCGCTCGGCGGGGGCTATTTTCGGCCACTTGGCTCGTGCGCACGGCCTCCCGGATGTGCCGGGCGGGTGCGCGAGCTCGCCGGCCGCTGGAAGTCGAATGAGGCGCCGCGACCACCTCCGCGGTGCTTATAAACAGCCGATCCGCTCGGCGGGGGCTGTTTTCGGCCACTTGGCTCGTGCGCACGGCCTCCCGGATGTGCCGGGCGGGTGCGCGAGCTCGCCGGCCGCTGGAAGTCGAATGAGGCGCCGCGACCACCTCCGCGGTGCTTATAAACAGCCGATCCGCTCGGCCGGGGCTATTTTCGGCCACTTGGCTCGTGCGCACGGCCTCCCGGATGTGCCGGGCGGGTGCGCGAGCTCGCCGCCCGCCGGAAGTCGAATGAGGCGCCGCGACCACCTCCGCGGTGCTTATAAACAGCCGATCCGCTCGGCGGGGGCTATTTTCGGCCACTTGGCTCGTGCGCACGGCCTCCCGGATGTGCCGGTCGGGTGCGCGAGCTCGCCGGCCGCTGGAAGTCGAATGAGGCGCCGCGACCACCTCCGCGGTGCTTATAAACAGCCGATCCGCTCGGCGGGGGCTATTTTCGGCCACTTGGCTCGTGCGCACGGCCTCCCGGATGTGCCGGGCGGGTGCGCGAGCTCGCTGGCCGCTGGAAGTCGAATGAGGCGCCGCGACCACCTCCGCGGTGCTTATAAACAGCCGATCCGCTCGGCAGGGGCTATTTTCGGCCACTTGGCTCGTGCGCACGGCCTCCCGGATGTGCCGGGCGGGTGCGCGAGCTCGCCGGCCGCTGGAAGTCGAATGAGGCGCCGCGACCACCTCCGCGGTGCTTATAAACAGCCGATCCGCTCGGCGGGGGCTATTTTCGGCCACTTGGCTCGTGCGCACGGCCTCCCGGATGTGCCGGGCGGGTGCGCGAGCTCGCCGGCCGCTGGAAGTCGAATGAGGCGCCGCGACCACCTCCGCGGTGCTTATAAACAGCCGATCCGCTCGGCGGGGGCTATTTTCGGCCACTTGGCTCGTGCGCACGGCCTCCCGGATGTGCCGGGCGGGTGCGCGAGCTCGCCGACCGCTGGAAGTCGAATGAGGCGCCGCGACCACCTCCGCGGTGCTTATAAACAGCCGATCCGCTCGGCGGGGGCTATTTTCGGCCACTTGGCTCGTGCGCACGGCCTCCCGGATGTGCCGGGCGGGTGCGCGAGCTCGCCGGCCGCTGGAAGTCGAATGAGGCGCCGCGACCACCTCCGCGGTGCTTATAAACAGCCGATCCGCTCGGCGGGGGCTATTTTCGGCCACTTGGCTCGTGCGCACGGCCTCCCGGATGTGCCGGGCGGGTGCGCGAGCTCGCCGGCCGCTGGAAGTCGAATGAGGCGCCGCGACCACCTCCGCGGTGCTTATAAACAGCCGATCCGCTCGGCGGGGGCTATTTTCGGCCACTTGGCTCGTGCGCACGGCCTCCCGGATGTGCCGGGCGGGGTGCGCGAGCTCGCCGGAAGTCGAATGAGGCGCCGCGACCACCTCCGCGGTGCTTATAAACAGCCGATCCGCTCGGCGGGGGCTATTTTCGGCCACTTGGCTCGTGCGCACGGCCTCCCGGATGTGCCGGGCGGGTGCGCGAGCTCGCCGGCCGCTGGAAGTCGAATGAGGCGCCGCGACCACCTCCGCGGTGCTTATAAACAGCCGATCCGCTCGGCGGGGGCTATTTTCGGCCACTTGGCTCGTGCGCACGGCCTCCCGGATGTGCCGGGCGGGTGCGCGATCTCGCCGGCCGCTGGAAGTCGAATGAGGCGCCGCGACCACCTCCGCGGTGCTTATAAACCGCCGATCCGCTCGGCGGGGGCTATTTTCGGCCACTTGGCTCGTGCGCACGGCCTCCCGGATGTGCCGGGCGGGTGCGCGAGCTCGCCGGCCGCTGGAAGTCGAATGAGGCGCCGCGACCACCTCCGCGGTGCTTATAAACAGCCGATCCGCTCGGCGGGGGCTATTTTCGGCCACTTGGCTCGTGTGCACGGCCTCCCGGATGTGCCGGGCGGGTGCGCGAGCTCGCCGGCCGCTGGAAGTCGAATGAGGCGCCGCGACCACCTCCGCGGTGCTTATAAACAGCCGATCCGCTCGGCGGGGGCTATTTTCGGCCACTTGGCTCGTGCGCACGGCCTCCCGGATGTGCCGGGCGGGTGCGCGAGCTCGCCGGCCGCTGGAAGTCGAATGAGGCGCCGCGACCACCTCCGCGGTGCTTATAAACAGCCGATCCGCTCGGCGGGGGCTATTTTCGGCCACTTGGCTCGTGCGCACGGCCTCCCGGATGTGCCGGGCGGGTGCGCGATCTCGCCGGCCGCTGGAAGTCGAATGAGGCGCCGCGACCACCTCCGCGGTGCTTATAAACCGCCGATCCGCTCGGCGGGGGCTATTTTCGGCCACTTGGCTCGTGCGCACGGCCTCCCGGATGTGCCGGGCGGGTGCGCGAGCTCGCCGGCCGCTGGAAGTCGAATGAGGCGCCGCGACCACCTCCGCGGTGCTTATAAACAGCCGATCCGCTCGGCGGGGGCTATTTTCGGCCACTTGGCTCGTGTGCACGGCCTCCCGGATGTGCCGGGCGGGTGCGCGAGCTCGCCGGCCGCTGGAAGTCGAATGAGGCGCCGCGACCACCTCCGCGGTGCTTATAAACAGCCGATCCGCTCGGCGGGGGCTATTTTCGGCCACTTGGCTCGTGCGCACGGCCTCCCGGATGTGCCGGGCGGGTGCGCGAGCTCGCCGGCCGCTGGAAGTCGAATGAGGCGCCGCGACCACCTCCGCGGTGCTTATAAACAGCCGATCCGCTCGGCGGGGGCTATTTTCGGCCACTTGGCTCGTGCGCACGGCCTCCCGGATGTGCCGGGCGGGTGCGCGAGCTCGCCGACCGCTGTAAGTCGAATGAGGCGCCGCGACCACCTCCGCGGTGCTTATAAACAGCCGATCCGCTCGGCGGGGGCTATTTTCGGCCACTTGGCTCGTGCGCACGGCCTCCCGGATGTGCCGGGCGGGTGCGCGAGCTCGCCGGCCGCTGGAAGTCGAATGAGGCGCCGCGACCACCTCCGCGGTGCTTATAAACAGCCGATCCGCTCGGCGGGGGCTATTTTCGGCCACTTGGCTCGTGCGCACGGCCTCCCGGATGTGCCGGGCGGGTGCGCGAGCTCGCCGGAAGTCGAATGAGGCGCCGCGACCACCTCCGCGGTGCTTATAAACAGCCGATCCGCTCGGCGGGGGCTATTTTCGGCCACTTGGCTCGTGCGCACGGCCTCCCGGATGTGCCGGGCGGGTGCGCGAGCTCGCCGGCCGCTGGAAGTCGAATGAGGCGCCGCGACCACCTCCGCGGTGCTTATAAACAGCCGATCCGCTCGGCGGGGGCTATTTTCGGCCACTTGGCTCGTGCGCACGGCCTCCCGGATGTGCCGGGCGGGTGCGCGATCTCGCCGGCCGCTGGAAGTCGAATGAGGCGCCGCGACCACCTCCGCGGTGCTTATAAACAGCCGATCCGCTCGGCGGGGGCTATTTTCGGCCACTTGGCTCGTGCGCACGGCCTCCCGGATGTGCCGGGCGGGTGCGCGAGCTCGCCGGCCGCTGGAAGTCGAATGAGGCGCCGCGACCACCTCCGCGGTGCTTATAAACAGCCGATCCGCTCGGCGGGGGCTATTTTCGGCCACTTGGCTCGTGCGCACAGCCTCCCGGATGTGCCGGGCGGGTGCGCGAGCTCGCCGGCCGCTGGAAGTCGAATGAGGCGCCGCGAACACCTCCGCGGTGCTTATAAACAGCCGATCCGCTCGGCGGGGGCTATTTTCGGCCACTTGGCTCGTGCGCACGGCCTCCCGGATGTGCCGGGCGGGTGCGCGAGCTCGCCGGCCGCTGGAAGTCGAATGAGGCGCCGCGACCACCTCCGCGGTGCTTATAAACAGCCGATCCGCTCGGCGGGGGCTATTTTCGGCCACTTGGCTTGTGCGCACGGCCTCCCGGATGTGCCGGGCGGGTGCGCGAGCTCGCCGGCCGCTGGAAGTCGAATGAGGCGCCGCGACCACCTCCGCGGTGCTTATAAACAGCCGATCCGCTCGGCGGGGGCTATTTTCGGCCACTTGGCTCGTGCGCACGGCCTCCCGGATGTGCCGGGCGGGTGCGCGAGCTCGCCGGCCGCTGGAAGTCGAATGAGGCGCCGCGACCACCTCCGCGGTGCTTATAAACAGCCGATCCGCTCGGCGGGGGCTATTTTCGGCCACTTGGCTCGTGCGCACGGCCTCCCGGATGTGCCGGGCGGGTGCGCGAGCTCGCCGGCCGCTGGAAGTCGAATGAGGCGCCGCGACCACCTCCGCGGTGCTTATAAACAGCCGATCCGCTCGGCGGGGGCTATTTTCGGCCACTTGGCTTGTGCGCACGGCCTCCCGGATGTGCCGGGCGGGTGCGCGAGCTCGCCGGCCGCTGGAAGTCGAATGAGGCGCCGCGACCACCTCCGCGGTGCTTATAAACAGCCGATCCGCTCGGCGGGGGCTATTTTCGGCCACTTGGCTCGTGCGCACGGCCTCCCGGATGTGCCGGGCGGGTGCGCGGGCTCGCCGGCCGCTGGAAGTCGAATGAGGCGCCGCGACCACCTCCTCGGTGCTTATAAACAGCCGATCCGCTCGGCGGGGGCTATTTTCGGCCACTTGGCTCGTGCGCACGGCCTCCCGGATATGCCGGGCGGGTGCGCGAGCTCGCCGGCCGCTGGAAGTCGAATGAGGCGCCGCGACCACCTCCGCGGTGCTTATAAACAGCCGATCCGCTCGGCGGGGGCTATTTTCGGCCACTTGGCTCGTGCGCACGGCCTCCCGGATGTGCCGGGCGGGTGCGCGAGCTCGCCGGCCGCTGGAAGTCGAATGAGGCGCCGCGACCACCTCCGCGGTGCTTATAAACAGCCGATCCGCTCGGCGGGGGCTATTTTCGGCCACTTGGCTCGTGCGCACGGCCTCCCGGATGTGCCGGGCGGGTGCGCGAGCTCGCCGGCCGCTGGAAGTCGAATGAGGCGCCGCGACCACCTCCGCGGTGCTTATAAACAGCCGATCCGCTCGGCGGGGGCTATTTTCGGCCACTTGGCTCGTGCGCACGGCCTCCCGGATGTGCCGGGCGGGTGCGCGAGCTCGCCGGCCGCTGGAAGTCGAATGAGGCGCCGCGACCACCTCCGCGGTGCTTATAAACAGCCGATCCGCTCGGCGGGGGCTATTTTCGGCCACTTGGCTCGTGCGCACGGCCTCCCGGATGTGCCGGGCGGGTGCGCGGGCTCGCCGGCCGCTGGAAGTCGAATGAGGCGCCGCGACCACCTCCGCGGTGCTTATAAACAGCCGATCCGCTCGGCGGGGGCTATTTTCGGCCACTTGGCTCGTGCGCACGGCCTCCCGGATGTGCCGGGCGGGTGCGCGAGCTCGCCGGCCGCTGGAAGTCGAATGAGGCGCCGCGACCACCTCCGCGGTGCTTATAAACAGCCGATCCGCTCGGCGGGGGCTATTTTCGGTCACTTGGCTCGTGCGCACGGCCTCCTTGATGTGCCGGGCGGGTGCGCGAGCTCGCCGGCCGCTGGAAGTCGAATGAGGCGCCGCGACCACCTCCGCGGTGCTTATAAACAGCCGATCCGCTCGGCGGGGGCTATTTTCGGCCACTTGGCTCGTGCGCACGGCCTCCCGGATGTGCCGGGCGGGTGCGCGAGCTCGCCGGCCGCTGGAAGTCGAATGAGGCGCCCGACCACCTCCGCGGTGCTTATAAACAGCCGATCCGCTCGGCGGGGGCTATTTTCGGTCACTTGGCTCGTGCGCACGGCCTCCCGGATGTGCCGGGCGGGTGCGCGAGCTCGCCGGCCGCTGGAAGTCGAATGAGGCGCCGCGACCACCTCCGCGGTGCTTATAAACAGCCGATCCGCTCGGCGGGGGCTATTTTCGGCCACTTGGCTCGTGCGCACGGCCTCCCGGATGTGCCGGGCGGGTGCGCGAGCTCGCCGGCCGCTGGAAGTCGAATGAGGCGCCGCGACCACCTCCGCGGTGCTTATAAACAGCCGATCCGCTCGGCGGGGGCTATTTTCGGCCACTTGGCTCGTGCGCACGGCCTCCCGGATGTGCCGGGCGGGTGCGCGAGCTCGCCGGCCGCTGGAAGTCGAATGAGGCGCCGCGACCACCTCCGCGGTGCTTATAAACAGCCGATCCGCTCGGCGGGGGCTATTTTCGGCCACTTGGCTCGTGCGCACGGCCTCCCGGATGTGCCGGGCGGGTGCGCGAGCTCGCCGGCCGCTGGAAGTCCAATGAGGCGCCGCGATCTCCTCCGCGGTGCTTATAAAGTGCCGATCCGCTCGGCTTGGAGCTATTTCCGGCCTCCCGTTGGTGCCGGGCGGCGTGCGCGAGCTCGCCGGCCGCGATCTCCTCCGCGGTGCTTATAAACAGCAGCATGCGCACGGCCTCCCAGAATTTGAACACATTTCGTCAATAAATTTCGCATATTGAATTTTGAAGTTTAATATAATGCAACAATTGAGCTCGACTTATACAAAGGATATATCATAAAATCGTAAATTTCCGTCGAATTTTAGGGGGTCGACTTATACACCGAGTCGACCTGTACACCGGCAAATACGGTAAATACGATTAAATAAAATGATACGACTGGCATAAAAACAAATATAAACCACATAAAAATAAAAGTCACCATTACGTTGAATTATTGGGAGCACCGAGCTTGTTTCTCAGAAACGAGCCGGTCCCATCCAGGCGTAATCGGAGACAATGAAACCCGAAGTGGTTAAGGTTTGTCTTTTAATGCAGGATGCTTGGTCTCCATGTGCCGAAGCAGTTTTGAAGGCTTCATTGGCTCGCTCGCGTTTCAGGGGCGATTGTGTCTATAAAATGCAAAATGTTGGGTCACCTCACGGCTTACGGCCATACTACCCTGAGAACGCCCGATCTCGTCCGATCTCGGAAGCTAAGCAGGGTCGGGCCTGGTCAGTACTTGGATGGGAGACTGCCTGGGAATACCAGGTGCTGTAAGCTTTTTCTTTTTCTTATGTGCACTTCAAGCTCTTTTTTTTTTTTTTTTTCTTCTTATGTGCACTTCAATCGTTTAAGCCAAGACCTTTTTACAACACCCATCACGAATGGCATTCGGAAACTGCAAGCCTAGTTTGAACTCCGACACTGAAACTACAACACGAGTTTAAAACCTACATTGTGTGGCGACAGCCATAGCATTGCAGTTCACGTTTTTACCGCTAGAGGACAGACTATGTACAGTGAATAAAGAGCATGGCTCCCTGTGAACTCAAAGCAGCAGTCTTTACTTGTAAAAGAACCCAGCACAACACATTGCGCTTCCATGTAGTGTTTTTACCTTTTTCATGACATTTATTTTGATACAGCCAAATGCAGGTTTTGTGCACTTCACTTTTCCGTTGGGCATTCGCGTAGAACCCTATTCCAGTTACGGCCAGATTCTTTTAGACTAGTGGTCCCCAAACTTTCTTGCGCCACGGACCGGCTACGCGTCAGAAATATTTTTGCGGACCTGCCTTTATATATATAAATAAACAATAAATCTATATAAATAAATACTACATTTATAATAAATATATATAAATAGGATTAAATAAAATGATACGACTGGCATAAAAACAAATATAAACCACATAAAAATAAAAGTCACCATTACGTTGAATTATTGGGAGCACCGAGCTTGTTTCTCAGAAACGAGCCGGTCCCATCCAGGCGTAATCGGAGACAATGAAACCCGAAGTGGTTAAGGTTTGTCTTTTAATGCAGGATGCTTGGTCTCCATGTGCCGAAGCAGTTTTGAAGGCTTCATTGGCTTGCTCGCTAGTTTCAGGGGCGATTGTGTCTATAAAATGCAAAATGTTGGGTCACCTCACGGCTTACGGCCATACTACCCTGAGAACGCCTGATCTCGTCTTATCTCGGAAGCTAAGCAGGGTCGGGCCTGGTTAGTACTTGGATGGGAGACTGCCTGGGAATACCAGGTGCTGTAAGCTTTTTCTTTTTCTTATGTGCACTTCAAGCTCTTTTTTTTTTTTTTTTCTTCTTATGTGCACTTCAATCGTTTAAGCCAAGACCTTTTTACAACACCCATCACGAATGGCATTCGGAAACTGCAAGCCTAGTTTGAACTCCGACACTGAAACTACAACAAGAGTTCAAAACCTCTATGTACAGTGAATAAAGAGCATGGCTCCCTGTGAACTCAAAGCAGCAGTCTTTACTTGTAAAAGAACCCAGCACAACACATTGCGCTTCCATGTAGTGTTTTTACCTTTTTCATGACATTTATTTTGATACAGCCAAATGCAGGTTTTGTGCACTTCACTTTTCCGTTGGGCATTCGCGTAGAACCCTATTCCAGTTACGGCCAGATTCTTTTAGACTAGTGGTCCCCAACCTTTCTTGCGCCACGGACCGGCTACGCGTCAGAAATATTTTTGCGGACCTGCCTTTATATATATAAATAAACAATAAATCAATATAAATAAATACTACATTTATAATAAGTATATATACCGTATTTGCCGGTGTATTGGTCGACCTTTTTCGATCCAAAATCGACCGAAAAAAATCGACCTCGACTTATACACCGAGTCATAAAATTTAACTTCGTATTCATCGCTTCAAATGTGATGGTAACCAAGGCCGTTTCTCATGCATCTCATTGTGCGTTGCACTTAGAAAATTTGAACCGGGCGGCGTGCGCGAGTGCGCGGCCCGCTGGAAGTCGAATGAGGCGCCGCGACCACCTCCGCGGTGTTTATAAACCGCCGATCCGCTCGGCGGGGGCTATTTTCGGCCACTTGGCTCGTGCGCACGGCCTCCCGGATGTGCCGGGCGGGTGCGCGATCTCGCCGGCCGCTGGAAGTCGAATGAGGCGCCGCGACCACCTCCGCGGTGCTTATAAACAGCCGATCCGCTCGGCGGGGGCTATTTTCGGCCACTTGGCTCGTGCGCACGGCCTCCCGGATGTGCCGGGCGGGTGCGCGAGCTCGCCGGCCGCTGGAAGTCGAATGAGGCGCCGCGACCACCTCCGCGGTGCTTATAAACAGCCGATCCGCTCGGCGGGGGCTATTTTCGGCCACTTGGCTCGTGCGCACGGCCTCCCGGATGTGCCGGGCGGGTGCGCGAGCTCGCCGGCCGCTGGAAGTCGAATGAGGCGCCGCGACCACCTCCGCGGTGCTTATAAACAGCCGATCCGCTCGGCGGGGGCTATTTTCGGCCACTTGGCTCGTGCGCACGGCCTCCCGGATGTGCCGGGCGGGTGCGCGAGCTCGCCGACCGCTGTAAGTCGAATGAGGCGCCGCGACCACCTCCGCGGTGCTTATAAACAGCCGATCCGCTCGGCGGGGGCTATTTTCGGCCACTTGGCTCGTGCGCACGGCCTCCCGGATGTGCCGGGCGGGTGCGCGAGCTCGCCGGCCGCTGGAAGTCGAATGAGGCGCCGCGACCACCTCCGCGGTGCTTATAAACAGCCGATCCGCTCGGCGGGGGCTATTTTCGGCCACTTGGCTCGTGCGCACGGCCTCCCGGATGTGCCGGGCGGGTGCGCGAGCTCGCCGCCCGCCGGAAGTCGAATGAGGCGCCGCGACCACCTCCGCGGTGCTTATAAACAGCCGATCCGCTCGGCGGGGGCTATTTTCGGCCACTTGGCTCGTGCGCACGGCCTCCCGGATGTGCCGGGCGGGTGCGCGAGCTCGCCGGCCGCTGGAAGTCGAATGAGGCGCCGCGACCACCTCCGCGGTGCTTATAAACAGCCGATCCGCTCGGCGGGGGCTATTTTCGGCCACTTGGCTCGTGCGCACGGCCTCCCGGATGTGCCGGGCGGGTGCGCGATCTCGCCGGCCGCTGGAAGTCGAATGAGGCGCCGCGACCACCTCCGCGGTGCTTATAAACAGCCGATCCGCTCGGCGGGGGCTATTTTCGGCCACTTGGCTCGTGCGCACGGCCTCCCGGATGTGCCGGGCGGGTGCGCGAGCTCGCCGGCCGCTGGAAGTCGAATGAGGCGCCGCGACCACCTCCGCGGTGCTTATAAACAGCCGATCCGCTCGGCGGGGGCTATTTTCGGCCACTTGGCTCGTGCGCACGGCCTCCCGGATGTGCCGGGCGGGTGCGCGAGCTCGCCGGCCGCTGGAAGTCGAATGAGGCGCCGCGACCACCTCCGCGGTGCTTATAAACAGCCGATCCGCTCGGCGGGGGCTATTTTCGGCCACTTGGCTCGTGCGCACGGCCTCCCGGATGTGCCGGGCGGGTGCGCGAGCTCGCCGGCCGCTGGAAGTCGAATGAGGCGCCGCGACCACCTCCGCGGTGCTTATAAACAGCCGATCCGCTCGGCGGGGGCTATTTTCGGCCACTTGGCTTGTGCGCACGGCCTCCCGGATGTGCCGGGCGGGTGCGCGAGCTCGCCGGCCGCTGGAAGTCGAATGAGGCGCCGCGACCACCTCCGCGGTGCTTATAAACAGCCGATCCGCTCGGCGGGGGCTATTTTCGGCCACTTGGCTCGTGCGCACGGCCTCCCGGATGTGCCGGGCGGGTGCGCGAGCTCGCCGGCCGCTGGAAGTCGAATGAGGCGCCGCGACCACCTCCGCGGTGCTTATAAACAGCCGATCCGCTCGGCGGGGGCTATTTTCGGCCACTTGGCTCGTGCGCACGGCCTCCCGGATGTGCCGGGCGGGTGCGCGAGCTCGCCGGCCGCTGGAAGTCGAATGAGGCGCCGCGACCACCTCCGCGGTGCTTATAAACAGCCGATCCGCTCGGCGGGGGCTATTTTCGGCCACTTGGCTTGTGCGCACGGCCTCCCGGATGTGCCGGGCGGGTGCGCGAGCTCGCCGGCCGCTGGAAGTCGAATGAGGCGCCGCGACCACCTCCGCGGTGCTTATAAACAGCCGATCCGCTCGGCGGGGGCTATTTTCGGCCACTTGGCTCGTGCGCACGGCCTCCCGGATGTGCCGGGCGGGTGCGCGGGCTCGCCGGCCGCTGGAAGTCGAATGAGGCGCCGCGACCACCTCCTCGGTGCTTATAAACAGCCGATCCGCTCGGCGGGGGCTATTTTCGGCCACTTGGCTCGTGCGCACGGCCTCCCGGATATGCCGGGCGGGTGCGCGAGCTCGCCGGCCGCTGGAAGTCGAATGAGGCGCCGCGACCACCTCCGCGGTGCTTATAAACAGCCGATCCGCTCGGCGGGGGCTATTTTCGGCCACTTGGCTCGTGCGCACGGCCTCCCGGATGTGCCGGGCGGGTGCGCGAGCTCGCCGGCCGCTGGAAGTCGAATGAGGCGCCGCGACCACCTCCGCGGTGCTTATAAACAGCCGATCCGCTCGGCGGGGGCTATTTTCGGCCACTTGGCTCGTGCGCACGGCCTCCCGGATGTGCCGGGCGGGTGCGCGAGCTCGCCACCCGCCGGAAGTCGAATGAGGCGCCGCGACCACCTCCGCGGTGCTTATAAACAGCCGATCCGCTCGGCGGGGGCTATTTTCGGCCACTTGGCTCGTGCGCACGGCCTCCAGGATGTGCCGGGCGGGTGCGCGATCTCGCCGGCCGCTGGAAGTCGAATGAGGCGCCGTGACCACCTCCGCGGTGCTTATAAACCGCCGATCCGCTCGGCGGGGGCTATTTTCGGCCACTTGGCTCGTGCGCACGGCCTCCCGGATGTGCCGGGCGGGTGCGCGAGCTCGCCGGCCGCTGGAAGTCGAATGAGGCGCCGCGACCACCTCCGCGGTGCTTATAAACAGCCGATCCGCTCGGCGGGGGCTATTTTCGGCCACTTGGCTCGTGCGCACGGCCTCCCGGATGTGCCGGGCGGGTGCGCGAGCTCGCCGGCCGCTTGAAGTCGAATGAGGCGCCGCGACCACCTCCGCGGTGCTTATAAACAGCCGATCCGCTCGGCGGGGGCTATTTTCGGCCACTTGGCTCGTGCGCACGGCCTCCCGGATGTGCCGGGCGGGTGCGCGAGCTCGCCGGCCGCTGGAAGTCGAATGAGGCGCCGCGACCACCTCCGCGGTGCTTATAAACAGCCGATCCGCTCGGCGGGGGCTGTTTTCGGCCACTTGGCTCGTGCGCACGGCCTCCCGGATGTGCCGGGCGGGTGCGCGAGCTCGCCGGCCGCTGGAAGTCGAATGAGGCGCCGCGACCACCTCCGCGGTGCTTATAAACAGCCGATCCGCTCGGCCGGGGCTATTTTCGGCCACTTGGCTCGTGCGCACGGCCTCCCGGATGTGCCGGGCGGGTGCGCGAGCTCGCCGCCCGCCGGAAGTCGAATGAGGCGCCGCGACCACCTCCGCGGTGCTTATAAACAGCCGATCCGCTCGGCGGGGGCTATTTTCGGCCACTTGGCTCGTGCGCACGGCCTCCCGGATGTGCCGGTCGGGTGCGCGAGCTCGCCGGCCGCTGGAAGTCGAATGAGGCGCCGCGACCACCTCCGCGGTGCTTATAAACAGCCGATCCGCTCGGCGGGGGCTATTTTCGGCCACTTGGCTCGTGCGCACGGCCTCCCGGATGTGCCGGGCGGGTGCGCGAGCTCGCCGGCCGCTGGAAGTCGAATGAGGCGCCGCGACCACCTCCGCGGTGCTTATAAACAGCCGATCCGCTCGGCGGGGGCTATTTTCGGCCACTTGGCTCGTGCGCACGGCCTCCCGGATGTGCCGGGCGGGTGCGCGAGCTCGCCGGCCGCTGGAAGTCGAATGAGGCGCCGCGACCACCTCCGCGGTGCTTATAAACAGCCGATCCGCTCGGCGGGGGCTATTTTCGGCCACTTGGCTCGTGCGCACGGCCTCCCGGATGTGCCGGGCGGGTGCGCGAGCTCGCCGGCCGCTGGAAGTCGAATGAGGCGCCGCGACCACCTCCGCGGTGCTTATAAACAGCCGATCCGCTCGGCGGGGGCTATTTTCGGCCACTTGGCTCGTGCGCACGGCCTCCCGGATGTGCCGGGCGGGTGCGCGAGCTCGCCGGCCGCTGGAAGTCGAATGAGGCGCCGCGACCACCTCCGCGGTGCTTATAAACAGCCGATCCGCTCGGCGGGGGCTATTTTCGGCCACTTGGCTCGTGCGCACGGCCTCCCGGATGTGCCGGGCGGGTGCGCGAGCTCGCCGGCCGCTGGAAGTCGAATGAGGCGCCGCGACCACCTCCGCGGTGCTTATAAACAGCCGATCCGCTCGGCGGGGGCTATTTTCGGCCACTTGGCTCGTGCGCACGGCCTCCCGGATGTGCCGGGCGGGTGCGCGGGCTCGCCGGCCGCTGGAAGTCGAATGAGGCGCCGCGACCACCTCCGCGGTGCTTATAAACAGCCGATCCGCTCGGCGGGGGCTATTTTCGGCCACTTGGCTCGTGCGCACGGCCTCCCGGATGTGCCGGGCGGGTGCGCGAGCTCGCCGGCCGCTGGAAGTCGAATGAGGCGCCGCGACCACCTCCGCGGTGCTTATAAACAGCCGATCCGCTCGGCGGGGGCTATTTTCGGCCACTTGGCTCGTGCGCACGGCCTCCCGGATGTGCCGGGCGGGTGCGCGAGCTCGCCGGCCGCTGGAAGTCGAATGAGGCGCCGCGACCACCTCCGCGGTGCTTATAAACAGCCGATCCGCTCGGCGGGGGCTATTTTCGGCCACTTGGCTCGTGCGCACGGCCTCCCGGATGTGCCGGGCGGGTGCGCGAGCTCGCCGGCCGCTGGAAGTCGAATGAGGCGCCCGACCACCTCCGCGGTGCTTATAAACAGCCGATCCGCTCGGCGGGGGCTATTTTCGGCCACTTGGCTCGTGCGCACGGCCTCCCGGATGTGCCGGGCGGGTGCGCGAGCTCGCCGGCCGCTGGAAGTCGAATGAGGCGCCGCGACCACCTCCGCGGTGCTTATAAACAGCCGATCCGCTCGGCGGGGGCTATTTTCGGCCACTTGGCTCGTGCGCACGGCCTCCCGGATGTGCCGGGCGGGTGCGCGAGCTCGCCGGCGGCTGGAAGTCCAATGAGGCGCCGCGATCTCCTCCGCGGTGCTTATAAAGTGCCGATCCGCTCGGCTTGGAGCTATTTCCGGCCTCCCGTTGGTGCCGGGCGGCGTGCGCGAGCTCGCCGGCCGCGATCTCCTCCGCGGTGCTTATAAACAGCAGCATGCGCACGGCCTCCCAGAATTTGAACACATTTCGTCAATAAATTTCGCATATTGAATTTTGAAGTTTAATATAATGCAACAATTGAGCTCGACTTATACAAAGGATATATCATAAAATCGTAAATTTCCGTCGAATTTTAGGGGGTCGACTTATACACCGAGTCGACCTGTACACCGGCAAATACGGTAAATACGATTAAATAAAATGATACGACTGGCATAAAAACAAATATAAACCACATAAAAATAAAAGTCACCATTACGTTGAATTATTGGGAGCACCGAGCTTGTTTCTCAGAAACGAGCCGGTCCCATCCAGGCGTAATCGGAGACAATGAAACCCGAAGTGGTTAAGGTTTGTCTTTTAATGCAGGATGCTTGGTCTCCATGTGCCGAAGCAGTTTTGAAGGCTTCATTGGCTCGCTCGCTAGTTTCAGGGGCGATTGTGTCTATAAAATGCAAAATGTTGGGTCACCTCACGGCTTACGGCCATACTACCCTGAGAACGCCCGATCTCGTCCGATCTCGGAAGCTAAGCAGGGTCGGGCCTGGTTAGTACTTGGATGGGAGACCGCCTGGGAATACCAGGTGCTGTAAGCTTTTTCTTTTTCTTATGTGCACTTCAATCGTTTAAGAAGCAATTTTTTACAACACCCATCACGAATGGCATCCGGAAACAGCAAGCCTTATTTAAACTCCGACATTGAAACTATAACACGAGTTTGAAAGCTATATTATGTGGTGACATCCACAGCATTGTAGTTAAATTTTTTACCGCTAGAGAGCAGACTATGTACAGTGAGCATGGCTCCCTGTGAACTCAAAGCAGCAGGCTTGACTTGTAAAAGAACCCAACACAACACTTCCATGAAGTAATTGTACTAAGTTCATTTTGTTTTTCCTTATTTAATCACTTCACTGGTTTCTTTTATATCAAACAAATTGTTTTAGGTTATTCACCTGACATGTTGATCCATCAGCTGATAAAGACGCGTCACCATCACATCTGTGACACTCTGATGAAGGCGGAAGAAACCGCCGAAACATGTCAGGTGAATAACCTAAAACAATTTGTTTGATATAAAAGAAACCAGTGAAGTGACTTCCATGAAGTGTTTTTAAACTTTTCAAGGCATTTATTTTGATTCAGCAAAATGCAGGTCGCAACGGCAAATTCGTGCTACCGCATAAAAAACTGTCAATAACTTTTCATGATAGCCATGTTTCCAGAAAACACCAAAAGCCTTGGAAGAAAGCCTGTTTCGGCACTGGTTGTAAAAAAAACAAAAAAAAAAAAACAAAAGGGAAGGGTGACCGTCCGGGAATACCAGGTGCTGAAAGCCTTTTTTTTTTTTTTTCCCCACGTCAATTGTGAAAGGAAACTTTTACCACAGCCATCAAGTCCCGCCGCTGCTTGGCATGGTTTCAGGGGCGATTGTGTCTATAAAATGAAAAATTCTGAGCGGTCTCACGGCTTACGGCAATGCTACCCTGAGAGCGCCCGCTCTCGTCCGACCTCGGAGGCTAAGCAGGGTCGGGCCTGGTTAGTACTTGGATGGGAGACCGCCTGGGAATACCATTTACCGTAAGCTTTTTTTTTTTTTTTTTTTTCTTATGTGCACTTCAATCGTTTAAGCCAAGAACTTTTTACAGCACCCATCACGAATGGCATTCGGAAACTGCAAGCCTAGTTTGAACTCCGACACTGAAACTACAACACGAGTTTAAAACCTACATTGTGTGGCGACAGCCATAGCATTGCAGTTCACGTTTTTACCGCTAGAGGACAGACTATGTACAGTGAATAAAGAGCATGGCTCCCTGTGAACTCAAAGCAGCAGTCTTTACTTGTAAAAGAACCCAGCACAACACATTGCGCTTCCATGTAGTGTTTTTACCTTTTTCATGACATTTATTTTGATACAGCCAAATGCAGGTTTTGTGCACTTCACTTTTCCGTTGGGCATTCGCGTAGAACCCTATTCCAGTTACGGCCAGATTCTTTTAGACTAGTGGTCCCCAAACTTTCTTGCGCCACGGACCGGCTACGCGTCAGAAATATTTTTGCGGACCTGCCTTTATATATATAAATAAACAATAAATCTATATAAATAAATACTACATTTATAATAAATATATATAAATAGGATTAAATAAAATGATACGACTGGCATAAAAACAAATATAAACCACATAAAAATAAAAGTCACCATTACGTTGAATTATTGGGAGCACCGAGCTTGTTTCTCAGAAACGAGCCGGTCCCATCCAGGCGTAATCGGAGACAATGAAACCCGAAGTGGTTAAGGTTTGTCTTTTAATGCAGGATGCTTGGTCTCCATGTGCCGAAGCAGTTTTGAAGGCTTCATTGGCTTGCTCGCTAGTTTCAGGGGCGATTGTGTCTATAAAATGCAAAATGTTGGGTCACCTCACGGCTTACGGCCATACTACCCTGAGAACGCCTGATCTCGTCTTATCTCGGAAGCTAAGCAGGGTTGGGCCTGGTTAGTACTTGGATGGGAGACTGCCTGGGAATACCAGGTGCTGTAAGCTTTTTCTTTTTCTTATGTGCACTTCAAGCTCTTTTTTTTTTTTTTTTTTCTTCTTATGTGCACTTCAATCGTTTAAGCCAAGACCTTTTTACAACACCCATCACGAATGGCATTCGGAAACTGCAAGCCTAGTTTGAACTCCGACACTGAAACTACAACAAGAGTTCAAAACCTCTATGTACAGTGAATAAAGAGCATGGCTCCCTGTGAACTCAAAGCAGCAGTCTTTACTTGTAAAAGAACCCAGCACAACACATTGCGCTTCCATGTAGTGTTTTTACCTTTTTCATGACATTTATTTTGATACAGCCAAATGCAGGTTTTGTGCACTTCACTTTTCCGTTGGGCATTCGCGTAGAACCCTATTCCAGTTACGGCCAGATTCTTTTAGACTAGTGGTCCCCAACCTTTCTTGCGCCACGGACCGGCTACGCGTCAGAAATATTTTTGCGGACCTGCCTTTATATATATAAATAAACAATAAATCAATATAAATAAATACTACATTTATAATAAGTATATATACCGTATTTGCCGGTGTATTGGTCGACCTTTTTCGATCCAAAATCGACCGAAAAAAATCGACCTCGACTTATACACCGAGTCATAAAATTTAACTTCGTATTCATCGCTTCAAATGTGATGGTAACCAAGGCCGTTTCTCATGCATCTCATTGTGCGTTGCACTTAGAAAATTTGAACCGGGCGGCGTGCGCGAGTGCGCGGCCCGCTGGAAGTCGAATGAGGCGCCGCGACCACCTCCGCGGTGTTTATAAACCGCCGATCCGCTCGGCGGGGGCTATTTTCGGCCACTTGGCTCGTGCGCACGGCCTCCCGGATGTGCCGGGCGGGTGCGCGATCTCGCCGGCCGCTGGAAGTCGAATGAGGCGCCGCGACCACCTCCGCGGTGCTTATAAACAGCCGATCCGCTCGGCGGGGGCTATTTTCGGCCACTTGGCTCGTGCGCACGGCCTCCCGGATGTGCCGGGCGGGTGCGCGAGCTCGCCGGCCGCTGGAAGTCGAATGAGGCGCCGCGACCACCTCCGCGGTGCTTATAAACAGCCGATCCGCTCGGCGGGGGCTATTTTCGGCCACTTGGCTCGTGCGCACGGCCTCCCGGATGTGCCGGGCGGGTGCGCGAGCTCGCCGGCCGCTGGAAGTCGAATGAGGCGCCGCGACCACCTCCGCGGTGCTTATAAACAGCCGATCCGCTCGGCGGGGGCTATTTTCGGCCACTTGGCTCGTGCGCACGGCCTCCCGGATGTGCCGGGCGGGTGCGCGAGCTCGCCGACCGCTGTAAGTCGAATGAGGCGCCGCGACCACCTCCGCGGTGCTTATAAACAGCCGATCCGCTCGGCGGGGGCTATTTTCGGCCACTTGGCTCGTGCGCACGGCCTCCCGGATGTGCCGGGCGGGTGCGCGAGCTCGCCGGCCGCTGGAAGTCGAATGAGGCGCCGCGACCACCTCCGCGGTGCTTATAAACAGCCGATCCGCTCGGCGGGGGCTATTTTCGGCCACTTGGCTCGTGCGCACGGCCTCCCGGATGTGCCGGGCGGGTGCGCGAGCTCGCCGCCCGCCGGAAGTCGAATGAGGCGCCGCGACCACCTCCGCGGTGCTTATAAACAGCCGATCCGCTCGGCGGGGGCTATTTTCGGCCACTTGGCTCGTGCGCACGGCCTCCCGGATGTGCCGGGCGGGTGCGCGAGCTCGCCGGCCGCTGGAAGTCGAATGAGGCGCCGCGACCACCTCCGCGGTGCTTATAAACAGCCGATCCGCTCGGCGGGGGCTATTTTCGGCCACTTGGCTCGTGCGCACGGCCTCCCGGATGTGCCGGGCGGGTGCGCGATCTCGCCGGCCGCTGGAAGTCGAATGAGGCGCCGCGACCACCTCCGCGGTGCTTATAAACAGCCGATCCGCTCGGCGGGGGCTATTTTCGGCCACTTGGCTCGTGCGCACGGCCTCCCGGATGTGCCGGGCGGGTGCGCGAGCTCGCCGGCCGCTGGAAGTCGAATGAGGCGCCGCGACCACCTCCGCGGTGCTTATAAACAGCCGATCCGCTCGGCGGGGGCTATTTTCGGCCACTTGGCTTGTGCGCACGGCCTCCCGGATGTGCCGGGCGGGTGCGCGAGCTCGCCGGCCGCTGGAAGTCGAATGAGGCGCCGCGACCACCTCCGCGGTGCTTATAAACAGCCGATCCGCTCGGCGGGGGCTATTTTCGGCCACTTGGCTCGTGCGCACGGCCTCCCGGATGTGCCGGGCGGGTGCGCGGGCTCGCCGGCCGCTGGAAGTCGAATGAGGCGCCGCGACCACCTCCTCGGTGCTTATAAACAGCCGATCCGCTCGGCGGGGGCTATTTTCGGCCACTTGGCTCGTGCGCACGGCCTCCCGGATATGCCGGGCGGGTGCGCGAGCTCGCCGGCCGCTGGAAGTCGAATGAGGCGCCGCGACCACCTCCGCGGTGCTTATAAACAGCCGATCCGCTCGGCGGGGGCTATTTTCGGCCACTTGGCTCGTGCGCACGGCCTCCCGGATGTGCCGGGCGGGTGCGCGAGCTCGCCGGCCGCTTGAAGTCGAATGAGGCGCCGCGACCACCTCCGCGGTGCTTATAAACAGCCGATCCGCTCGGCGGGGGCTATTTTCGGCCACTTGGCTCGTGCGCACGGCCTCCCGGATGTGCCGGGCGGGTGCGCGAGCTCGCCGGCCGCTGGAAGTCGAATGAGGCGCCGCGACCACCTCCGCGGTGCTTATAAACAGCCGATCCGCTCGGCGGGGGCTGTTTTCGGCCACTTGGCTCGTGCGCACGGCCTCCCGGATGTGCCGGGCGGGTGCGCGAGCTCGCCGGCCGCTGGAAGTCGAATGAGGCGCCGCGACCACCTCCGCGGTGCTTATAAACAGCCGATCCGCTCGGCCGGGGCTATTTTCGGCCACTTGGCTCGTGCGCACGGCCTCCCGGATGTGCCGGGCGGGTGCGCGAGCTCGCCGCCCGCCGGAAGTCGAATGAGGCGCCGCGACCACCTCCGCGGTGCTTATAAACAGCCGATCCGCTCGGCGGGGGCTATTTTCGGCCACTTGGCTCGTGCGCACGGCCTCCCGGATGTGCCGGTCGGGTGCGCGAGCTCGCCGGCCGCTGGAAGTCGAATGAGGCGCCGCGACCACCTCCGCGGTGCTTATAAACAGCCGATCCGCTCGGCGGGGGCTATTTTCGGCCACTTGGCTCGTGCGCACGGCCTCCCGGATGTGCCGGGCGGGTGCGCGAGCTCGCTGGCCGCTGGAAGTCGAATGAGGCGCCGCGACCACCTCCGCGGTGCTTATAAACAGCCGATCCGCTCGGCAGGGGCTATTTTCGGCCACTTGGCTCGTGCGCACGGCCTCCCGGATGTGCCGGGCGGGTGCGCGAGCTCGCCGGCCGCTGGAAGTCGAATGAGGCGCCGCGACCACCTCCGCGGTGCTTATAAACAGCCGATCCGCTCGGCGGGGGCTATTTTCGGCCACTTGGCTCGTGCGCACGGCCTCCCGGATGTGCCGGGCGGGTGCGCGAGCTCGCCGGCCGCTGGAAGTCGAATGAGGCGCCGCGACCACCTCCGCGGTGCTTATAAACAGCCGATCCGCTCGGCGGGGGCTATTTTCGGCCACTTGGCTCGTGCGCACGGCCTCCCGGATGTGCCGGGCGGGTGCGCGAGCTCGCCGACCGCTGGAAGTCGAATGAGGCGCCGCGACCACCTCCGCGGTGCTTATAAACAGCCGATCCGCTCGGCGGGGGCTTTTTTCGGTCACTTGGCTCGTGCGCACGGCCTCCCGGATGTGCCGGGCGGGTGCGCGAGCTCGCCGGCCGCTGGAAGTCGAATGAGGCGCCGCGACCACCTCCGCGGTGCTTATAAACAGCCGATCCGCTCGGCGGGGGCTATTTTCGGCCACTTGGCTCGTGCGCACGGCCTCCCGGATGTGCCGGGCGGGTGCGCGAGCTCGCCGGCCGCTGGAAGTCGAATGAGGCGCCGCGACCACCTCCGCGGTGCTTATAAACAGCCGATCCGCTCGGCGGGGGCTATTTTCGGCCACTTGGCTCGTGCGCACGGCCTCCCGGATGTGCCGGGCGGGTGCGCGAGCTCGCCGGCCGCTGGAAGTCGAATGAGGCGCCGCGACCACCTCCGCGGTGCTTATAAACAGCCGATCCGCTCGGCGGGGGCTATTTTCGGCCACTTGGCTTGTGCGCACGGCCTCCCGGATGTGCCGGGCGGGTGCGCGAGCTCGCCGGCCGCTGGAAGTCGAATGAGGCGCCGCGACCACCTCCGCGGTGCTTATAAACAGCCGATCCGCTCGGCGGGGGCTATTTTCGGCCACTTGGCTCGTGCGCACGGCCTCCCGGATGTGCCGGGCGGGTGCGCGGGCTCGCCGGCCGCTGGAAGTCGAATGAGGCGCCGCGACCACCTCCTCGGTGCTTATAAACAGCCGATCCGCTCGGCGGGGGCTATTTTCGGCCACTTGGCTCGTGCGCACGGCCTCCCGGATATGCCGGGCGGGTGCGCGAGCTCGCCGGCCGCTGGAAGTCGAATGAGGCGCCGCGACCACCTCCGCGGTGCTTATAAACAGCCGATCCGCTCGGCGGGGGCTATTTTCGGCCACTTGGCTCGTGCGCACGGCCTCCCGGATGTGCCGGGCGGGTGCGCGAGCTCGCCGGCCGCTGGAAGTCGAATGAGGCGCCGCGACCACCTCCGCGGTGCTTATAAACAGCCGATCCGCTCGGCGGGGGCTATTTTCGGCCACTTGGCTCGTGCGCACGGCCTCCCGGATGTGCCGGGCGGGTGCGCGAGCTCGCCGGCCGCTGGAAGTCGAATGAGGCGCCGCGACCACCTCCGCGGTGCTTATAAACAGCCGATCCGCTCGGCGGGGGCTATTTTCGGCCACTTGGCTCGTGCGCACGGCCTCCCGGATGTGCCGGGCGGGTGCGCGAGCTCGCCGGCCGCTGGAAGTCGAATGAGGCGCCGCGACCACCTCCGCGGTGCTTATAAACAGCCGATCCGCTCGGCGGGGGCTATTTTCGGCCACTTGGCTCGTGCGCACGGCCTCCCGGATGTGCCGGGCGGGTGCGCGGGCTCGCCGGCCGCTGGAAGTCGAATGAGGCGCCGCGACCACCTCCGCGGTGCTTATAAACAGCCGATCCGCTCGGCGGGGGCTATTTTCGGCCACTTGGCTCGTGCGCACGGCCTCCCGGATGTGCCGGGCGGGTGCGCGAGCTCGCCGGCCGCTGGAAGTCGAATGAGGCGCCGCGACCACCTCCGCGGTGCTTATAAACAGCCGATCCGCTCGGCGGGGGCTATTTTCGGTCACTTGGCTCGTGCGCACGGCCTCCTTGATGTGCCGGGCGGGTGCGCGAGCTCGCCGGCCGCTGGAAGTCGAATGAGGCGCCGCGACCACCTCCGCGGTGCTTATAAACAGCCGATCCGCTCGGCGGGGGCTATTTTCGGCCACTTGGCTCGTGCGCACGGCCTCCCGGATGTGCCGGGCGGGTGCGCGAGCTCGCCGGCCGCTGGAAGTCGAATGAGGCGCCCGACCACCTCCGCGGTGCTTATAAACAGCCGATCCGCTCGGCGGGGGCTATTTTCGGTCACTTGGCTCGTGCGCACGGCCTCCCGGATGTGCCGGGCGGGTGCGCGAGCTCGCCGGCCGCTGGAAGTCGAATGAGGCGCCGCGACCACCTCCGCGGTGCTTATAAACAGCCGATCCGCTCGGCGGGGGCTATTTTCGGCCACTTGGCTCGTGCGCACGGCCTCCCGGATGTGCCGGGCGGGTGCGCGAGCTCGCCGGCCGCTGGAAGTCGAATGAGGCGCCGCGACCACCTCCGCGGTGCTTATAAACAGCCGATCCGCTCGGCGGGGGCTATTTTCGGCCACTTGGCTCGTGCGCACGGCCTCCCGGATGTGCCGGGCGGGTGCGCGAGCTCGCCGGCCGCTGGAAGTCGAATGAGGCGCCGCGACCACCTCCGCGGTGCTTATAAACAGCCGATCCGCTCGGCGGGGGCTATTTTCGGCCACTTGGCTCGTGCGCACGGCCTCCCGGATGTGCCGGGCGGGTGCGCGAGCTCGCCGGCCGCTGGAAGTCCAATGAGGCGCCGCGATCTCCTCCGCGGTGCTTATAAAGTGCCGATCCGCTCGGCTTGGAGCTATTTCCGGCCTCCCGTTGGTGCCGGGCGGCGTGCGCGAGCTCGCCGGCCGCGATCTCCTCCGCGGTGCTTATAAACAGCAGCATGCGCACGGCCTCCCAGAATTTGAACACATTTCGTCAATAAATTTCGCATATTGAATTTTGAAGTTTAATATAATGCAACAATTGAGCTCGACTTATACAAAGGATATATCATAAAATCGTAAATTTCCGTCGAATTTTAGGGGGTCGACTTATACACCGAGTCGACCTGTACACCGGCAAATACGGTAAATACGATTAAATAAAATGATACGACTGGCATAAAAACAAATATAAACCACATAAAAATAAAAGTCACCATTACGTTGAATTATTGGGAGCACCGAGCTTGTTTCTCAGAAACGAGCCGGTCCCATCCAGGCGTAATCGGAGACAATGAAACCCGAAGTGGTTAAGGTTTGTCTTTTAATGCAGGATGCTTGGTCTCCATGTGCCGAAGCAGTTTTGAAGGCTTCATTGGCTCGCTCGCGTTTCAGGGGCGATTGTGTCTATAAAATGCAAAATGTTGGGTCACCTCACGGCTTACGGCCATACTACCCTGAGAACGCCCGATCTCGTCCGATCTCGGAAGCTAAGCAGGGTCGGGCCTGGTTAGTACTTGGATGGGAGACCGCCTGGGAATACCAGGTGCTGTAAGCTTTTTCTTTTTCTTATGTGCACTTCAATCGTTTAAGAAGCTATTTTTTACAACACCCATCACGAATGGCATCCGGAAACAGCAAGCCTAATTTAAACTCCGACATTGAAACTATAACACGAGTTTGAAAGCTATATTATGTGGTGACATCCACAGCATTGTAGTTAAATTTTTTACCGCTAGAGAGCAGACTATGTACAGTGAGCATGGCTCCCTGTGAACTCAAAGCAGCAGGCTTGACTTGTAAAAGAACCCAACACAACACTTCCATGAAGTAATTGTACTAAGTTCATTTTGTTTTTCCTTATTTAATCACTTCACTGGTTTCTTTTATATCAAACAAATTGTTTTAGGTTATTCACCTGACATGTTGATCCATCAGCTGATAAAGACGCGTCACCATCACATCTGTGACACTCTGATGAAGGCGGAAGAAACCGCCGAAACATGTCAGGTGAATAACCTAAAACAATTTGTTTGATATAAAAGAAACCAGTGAAGTGACTTCCATGAAGTGTTTTTAAACTTTTCAAGGCATTTATTTTGATTCAGCAAAATGCAGGTCGCAACGGCAAATTCGTGCTACCGCATAAAAAGCTGTCAATAACTTTTCATGATAGCCATGTTTCCAGAAAACACCAAAAGCCTTGGAAGAAAGCCTGTTTCGGCCCTGGTTGTAAAAAAAACAAAAAAAAAAAAAAAAAGGGAAGGGTGACCGTCCGGGAATACCAGGTGCTGAAAGCCTTTTTTTTTTTTTTTTTTCCCACGTCAATTGTGAAAGGAAACTTTTACCACAGCCATCAAGTCCCGCCGCTGCTTGGCATGGTTTCAGGGGCGATTGTGTCTATAAAATGAAAAATTCTGAGCCTTCTCACGGCTTACGGCAATACTACCCTGAGAGCGCCCGCTCTCGTCCGACCTCGGAGGCTAAGCAGGGTCGGGCCTGGTTAGTACTTGGATGGGAGACCGCCTGGGAATACCATTTACCGTAAGCTTTTTTTTTTTTTTTTTTTTCTTATGTGCACTTCAATCGTTTAAGCCAAGAACTTTTTACAGCACCCATCACGAATGGCATTCGGAAACTGCAAGCCTAGTTTGAACTCCGACACTGAAACTACAACACGAGTTTAAAACCTACATTGTGTGGCGACAGCCATAGCATTGCAGTTCACGTTTTTACCGCTAGAGGACAGACTATGTACAGTGAATAAAGAGCATGGCTCCCTGTGAACTCAAAGCAGCAGTCTTTACTTGTAAAAGAACCCAGCACAACACATTGCGCTTCCATGTAGTGTTTTTACCTTTTTCATGACATTTATTTTGATACAGCCAAATGCAGGTTTTGTGCACTTCACTTTTCCGTTGGGCATTCGCGTAGAACCCTATTCCAGTTACGGCCAGATTCTTTTAGACTAGTGGTCCCCAAACTTTCTTGCGCCACGGACCGGCTACGCGTCAGAAATATTTTTGCGGACCTGCCTTTATATATATAAATAAACAATAAATCTATATAAATAAATACTACATTTATAATAAATATATATAAATAGGATTAAATAAAATGATACGACTGGCATAAAAACAAATATAAACCACATAAAAATAAAAGTCACCATTACGTTGAATTATTGGGAGCACCGAGCTTGTTTCTCAGAAACGAGCCGGTCCCATCCAGGCGTAATCGGAGACAATGAAACCCGAAGTGGTTAAGGTTTGTCTTTTAATGCAGGATGCTTGGTCTCCATGTGCCGAAGCAGTTTTGAAGGCTTCATTGGCTTGCTCGCTAGTTTCAGGGGCGATTGTGTCTATAAAATGCAAAATGTTGGGTCACCTCACGGCTTACGGCCATACTACCCTGAGAACGCCTGATCTCGTCTTATCTCGGAAGCTAAGCAGGGTCGGGCCTGGTTAGTACTTGGATGGGAGACTGCCTGGGAATACCAGGTGCTGTAAGCTTTTTCTTTTTCTTATGTGCACTTCAAGCTCTTTTTTTTTTTTTTTCTTCTTATGTGCACTTCAATCGTTTAAGCCAAGACCTTTTTACAACACCCATCACGAATGGCATTCGGAAACTGCAAGCCTAGTTTGAACTCCGACACTGAAACTACAACAAGAGTTCAAAACCTCTATGTACAGTGAATAAAGAGCATGGCTCCCTGTGAACTCAAAGCAGCAGTCTTTACTTGTAAAAGAACCCAGCACAACACATTGCGCTTCCATGTAGTGTTTTTACCTTTTTCATGACATTTATTTTGATACAGCCAAATGCAGGTTTTGTGCACTTCACTTTTCCGTTGGGCATTCGCGTAGAACCCTATTCCAGTTACGGCCAGATTCTTTTAGACTAGTGGTCCCCAACCTTTCTTGCGCCACGGACCGGCTACGCGTCAGAAATATTTTTGCGGACCTGCCTTTATATATATAAATAAACAATAAATCAATATAAATAAATACTACATTTATAATAAGTATATATACCGTATTTGCCGGTGTATTGGTCGACCTTTTTCGATCCAAAATCGACCGAAAAAAATCGACCTCGACTTATACACCGAGTCATAAAATTTAACTTCGTATTCATCGCTTCAAATGTGATGGTAACCAAGGCCGTTTCTCATGCATCTCATTGTGCGTTGCACTTAGAAAATTTGAACCGGGTGGCGTGCGCGAGTGCGCGGCCCGCTGGAAGTCGAATGAGGCGCCGCGACCACCTCCGCGGTGTTTATAAACCGCCGATCCGCTCGGCGGGGGCTATTTTCGGCCACTTGGCTCGTGCGCACGGCCTCCCGGATGTGCCGGGCGGGTGCGCGATCTCGCCGGCCGCTGGAAGTCGAATGAGGCGCCGCGACCACCTCCGCGGTGCTTATAAACAGCCGATCCGCTCGGCGGGGGCTATTTTCGGCCACTTGGCTCGTGCGCACGGCCTCCCGGATGTGCCGGGCGGGTGCGCGAGCTCGCCGGCCGCTGGAAGTCGAATGAGGCGCCGCGACCACCTCCGCGGTGCTTATAAACAGCCGATCCGCTCGGCGGGGGCTATTTTCGGCCACTTGGCTCGTGCGCACGGCCTCCCGGATGTGCCGGGCGGGTGCGCGAGCTCGCCGGCCGCTGGAAGTCGAATGAGGCGCCGCGACCACCTCCGCGGTGCTTATAAACAGCCGATCCGCTCGGCGGGGGCTATTTTCGGCCACTTGGCTCGTGCGCACGGCCTCCCGGATGTGCCGGGCGGGTGCGCGAGCTCGCCGACCGCTGTAAGTCGAATGAGGCGCCGCGACCACCTCCGCGGTGCTTATAAACAGCCGATCCGCTCGGCGGGGGCTATTTTCGGCCACTTGGCTCGTGCGCACGGCCTCCCGGATGTGCCGGGCGGGTGCGCGAGCTCGCCGGCCGCTGGAAGTCGAATGAGGCGCCGCGACCACCTCCGCGGTGCTTATAAACAGCCGATCCGCTCGGCGGGGGCTATTTTCGGCCACTTGGCTCGTGCGCACGGCCTCCCGGATGTGCCGGGCGGGTGCGCGAGCTCGCCGCCCGCCGGAAGTCGAATGAGGCGCCGCGACCACCTCCGCGGTGCTTATAAACAGCCGATCCGCTCGGCGGGGGCTATTTTCGGCCACTTGGCTCGTGCGCACGGCCTCCCGGATGTGCCGGGCGGGTGCGCGAGCTCGCCGGCCGCTGGAAGTCGAATGAGGCGCCGCGACCACCTCCGCGGTGCTTATAAACAGCCGATCCGCTCGGCGGGGGCTATTTTCGGCCACTTGGCTCGTGCGCACGGCCTCCCGGATGTGCCGGGCGGGTGCGCGATCTCGCCGGCCGCTGGAAGTCGAATGAGGCGCCGCGACCACCTCCGCGGTGCTTATAAACAGCCGATCCGCTCGGCGGGGGCTATTTTCGGCCACTTGGCTCGTGCGCACGGCCTCCCGGATGTGCCGGGCGGGTGCGCGAGCTCGCCGGCCGCTGGAAGTCGAATGAGGCGCCGCGACCACCTCCGCGGTGCTTATAAACAGCCGATCCGCTCGGCGGGGGCTATTTTCGGCCACTTGGCTCGTGCGCAC
Organism: Syngnathus scovelli; assembly: GCF_024217435.2. Taxonomy (NCBI): domain Eukaryota; kingdom Metazoa; phylum Chordata; class Actinopteri; order Syngnathiformes; family Syngnathidae; genus Syngnathus; species Syngnathus scovelli. Next base: position 28,927 of record NC_090854.1, on the reverse strand, counting down.
GGCCTCCCGGATGTGCCGGGCGGGTGCGCGAGCTCGCCGGCCGCTGGAAGTCGAATGAGGCGCCGCGACCACCTCCGCGGTGCTTATAAACAGCCGATCCGCTCGGCGGGGGCTATTTTCGGCCACTTGGCTCGTGCGCACGGCCTCCCGGATGTGCCGGGCGGGTGCGCGAGCTCGCCGGCCGCTGGAAGTCGAATGAGGCGCCGCGACCACCTCCGCGGTGCTTATAAACAGCCGATCCGCTCGGCGGGGGCTATTTTCGGCCACTTGGCTTGTGCGCACGGCCTCCCGGATGTGCCGGGCGGGTGCGCGAGCTCGCCGGCCGCTGGAAGTCGAATGAGGCGCCGCGACCACCTCCGCGGTGCTTATAAACAGCCGATCCGCTCGGCGGGGGCTATTTTCGGCCACTTGGCTCGTGCGCACGGCCTCCCGGATGTGCCGGGCGGGTGCGCGAGCTCGCCGGCCGCTGGAAGTCGAATGAGGCGCCGCGACCACCTCCGCGGTGCTTATAAACAGCCGATCCGCTCGGCGGGGGCTATTTTCGGCCACTTGGCTCGTGCGCACGGCCTCCCGGATGTGCCGGGCGGGTGCGCGAGCTCGCCGGCCGCTGGAAGTCGAATGAGGCGCCGCGACCACCTCCGCGGTGCTTATAAACAGCCGATCCGCTCGGCGGGGGCTATTTTCGGCCACTTGGCTTGTGCGCACGGCCTCCCGGATGTGCCGGGCGGGTGCGCGAGCTCGCCGGCCGCTGGAAGTCGAATGAGGCGCCGCGACCACCTCCGCGGTGCTTATAAACAGCCGATCCGCTCGGCGGGGGCTATTTTCGGCCACTTGGCTCGTGCGCACGGCCTCCCGGATGTGCCGGGCGGGTGCGCGGGCTCGCCGGCCGCTGGAAGTCGAATGAGGCGCCGCGACCACCTCCTCGGTGCTTATAAACAGCCGATCCGCTCGGCGGGGGCTATTTTCGGCCACTTGGCTCGTGCGCACGGCCTCCCGGATATGCCGGGCGGGTGCGCGAGCTCGCCGGCCGCTGGAAGTCGAATGAGGCGCCGCGACCACCTCCGCGGTGCTTATAAACAGCCGATCCGCTCGGCGGGGGCTATTTTCGGCCACTTGGCTCGTGCGCACGGCCTCCCGGATGTGCCGGGCGGGTGCGCGAGCTCGCCGGCCGCTGGAAGTCGAATGAGGCGCCGCGACCACCTCCGCGGTGCTTATAAACAGCCGATCCGCTCGGCGGGGGCTATTTTCGGCCACTTGGCTCGTGCGCACGGCCTCCCGGATGTGCCGGGCGGGTGCGCGAGCTCGCCGCCCGCCGGAAGTCGAATGAGGCGCCGCGACCACCTCCGCGGTGCTTATAAACAGCCGATCCGCTCGGCGGGGGCTATTTTCGGCCACTTGGCTCGTGCGCACGGCCTCCAGGATGTGCCGGGCGGGTGCGCGATCTCGCCGGCCGCTGGAAGTCGAATGAGGCGCCGTGACCACCTCCGCGGTGCTTATAAACCGCCGATCCGCTCGGCGGGGGCTATTTTCGGCCACTTGGCTCGTGCGCACGGCCTCCCGGATGTGCCGGGCGGGTGCGCGAGCTCGCCGGCCGCTGGAAGTCGAATGAGGCGCCGCGACCACCTCCGCGGTGCTTATAAACAGCCGATCCGCTCGGCGGGGGCTATTTTCGGCCACTTGGCTCGTGCGCACGGCCTCCCGGATGTGCCGGGCGGGTGCGCGAGCTCGCCGGCCGCTTGAAGTCGAATGAGGCGCCGCGACCACCTCCGCGGTGCTTATAAACAGCCGATCCGCTCGGCGGGGGCTATTTTCGGCCACTTGGCTCGTGCGCACGGCCTCCCGGATGTGCCGGGCGGGTGCGCGAGCTCGCCGGCCGCTGGAAGTCGAATGAGGCGCCGCGACCACCTCCGCGGTGCTTATAAACAGCCGATCCGCTCGGCGGGGGCTGTTTTCGGCCACTTGGCTCGTGCGCACGGCCTCCCGGATGTGCCGGGCGGGTGCGCGAGCTCGCCGGCCGCTGGAAGTCGAATGAGGCGCCGCGACCACCTCCGCGGTGCTTATAAACAGCCGATCCGCTCGGCCGGGGCTATTTTCGGCCACTTGGCTCGTGCGCACGGCCTCCCGGATGTGCCGGGCGGGTGCGCGAGCTCGCCGCCCGCCGGAAGTCGAATGAGGCGCCGCGACCACCTCCGCGGTGCTTATAAACAGCCGATCCGCTCGGCGGGGGCTATTTTCGGCCACTTGGCTCGTGCGCACGGCCTCCCGGATGTGCCGGTCGGGTGCGCGAGCTCGCCGGCCGCTGGAAGTCGAATGAGGCGCCGCGACCACCTCCGCGGTGCTTATAAACAGCCGATCCGCTCGGCGGGGGCTATTTTCGGCCACTTGGCTCGTGCGCACGGCCTCCCGGATGTGCCGGGCGGGTGCGCGAGCTCGCCGGCCGCTGGAAGTCGAATGAGGCGCCGCGACCACCTCCGCGGTGCTTATAAACAGCCGATCCGCTCGGCGGGGGCTATTTTCGGCCACTTGGCTCGTGCGCACGGCCTCCCGGATGTGCCGGGCGGGTGCGCGAGCTCGCCGGCCGCTGGAAGTCGAATGAGGCGCCGCGACCACCTCCGCGGTGCTTATAAACAGCCGATCCGCTCGGCGGGGGCTATTTTCGGCCACTTGGCTCGTGCGCACGGCCTCCCGGATGTGCCGGGCGGGTGCGCGAGCTCGCCGGCCGCTGGAAGTCGAATGAGGCGCCGCGACCACCTCCGCGGTGCTTATAAACAGCCGATCCGCTCGGCGGGGGCTATTTTCGGCCACTTGGCTCGTGCGCACGGCCTCCCGGATGTGCCGGGCGGGTGCGCGAGCTCGCCGGCCGCTGGAAGTCGAATGAGGCGCCGCGACCACCTCCGCGGTGCTTATAAACAGCCGATCCGCTCGGCGGGGGCTATTTTCGGCCACTTGGCTCGTGCGCACGGCCTCCCGGATGTGCCGGGCGGGTGCGCGAGCTCGCCGGCCGCTGGAAGTCGAATGAGGCGCCGCGACCACCTCCGCGGTGCTTATAAACAGCCGATCCGCTCGGCGGGGGCTATTTTCGGCCACTTGGCTCGTGCGCACGGCCTCCCGGATGTGCCGGGCGGGTGCGCGGGCTCGCCGGCCGCTGGAAGTCGAATGAGGCGCCGCGACCACCTCCGCGGTGCTTATAAACAGCCGATCCGCTCGGCGGGGGCTATTTTCGGCCACTTGGCTCGTGCGCACGGCCTCCCGGATGTGCCGGGCGGGTGCGCGAGCTCGCCGGCCGCTGGAAGTCGAATGAGGCGCCGCGACCACCTCCGCGGTGCTTATAAACAGCCGATCCGCTCGGCGGGGGCTATTTTCGGCCACTTGGCTCGTGCGCACGGCCTCCCGGATGTGCCGGGCGGGTGCGCGAGCTCGCCGGCCGCTGGAAGTCGAATGAGGCGCCGCGACCACCTCCGCGGTGCTTATAAACAGCCGATCCGCTCGGCGGGGGCTATTTTCGGCCACTTGGCTCGTGCGCACGGCCTCCCGGATGTGCCGGGCGGGTGCGCGAGCTCGCCGGCCGCTGGAAGTCGAATGAGGCGCCCGACCACCTCCGCGGTGCTTATAAACAGCCGATCCGCTCGGCGGGGGCTATTTTCGGCCACTTGGCTCGTGCGCACGGCCTCCCGGATGTGCCGGGCGGGTGCGCGAGCTCGCCGGCCGCTGGAAGTCGAATGAGGCGCCGCGACCACCTCCGCGGTGCTTATAAACAGCCGATCCGCTCGGCGGGGGCTATTTTCGGCCACTTGGCTCGTGCGCACGGCCTCCCGGATGTGCCGGGCGGGTGCGCGAGCTCGCCGGCGGCTGGAAGTCCAATGAGGCGCCGCGATCTCCTCCGCGGTGCTTATAAAGTGCCGATCCGCTCGGCTTGGAGCTATTTCCGGCCTCCCGTTGGTGCCGGGCGGCGTGCGCGAGCTCGCCGGCCGCGATCTCCTCCGCGGTGCTTATAAACAGCAGCATGCGCACGGCCTCCCAGAATTTGAACACATTTCGTCAATAAATTTCGCATATTGAATTTTGAAGTTTAATATAATGCAACAATTGAGCTCGACTTATACAAAGGATATATCATAAAATCGTAAATTTCCGTCGAATTTTAGGGGGTCGACTTATACACCGAGTCGACCTGTACACCGGCAAATACGGTAAATACGATTAAATAAAATGATACGACTGGCATAAAAACAAATATAAACCACATAAAAATAAAAGTCACCATTACGTTGAATTATTGGGAGCACCGAGCTTGTTTCTCAGAAACGAGCCGGTCCCATCCAGGCGTAATCGGAGACAATGAAACCCGAAGTGGTTAAGGTTTGTCTTTTAATGCAGGATGCTTGGTCTCCATGTGCCGAAGCAGTTTTGAAGGCTTCATTGGCTCGCTCGCGTTTCAGGGGCGATTGTGTCTATAAAATGCAAAATGTTGGGTCACCTCACGGCTTACGGCCATACTACCCTGAGAACGCCCGATCTCGTCCGATCTCGGAAGCTAAGCAGGGTCGGGCCTGGTTAGTACTTGGATGGGAGACCGCCTGGGAATACCAGGTGCTGTAAGCTTTTTCTTTTTCTTATGTGCACTTCAATCGTTTAAGAAGCTATTTTTTACAACACCCATCACGAATGGCATCCGGAAACAGCAAGCCTAATTTAAACTCCGACATTGAAACTATAACACGAGTTTGAAAGCTATATTATGTGGTGACATCCACAGCATTGTAGTTAAATTTTTTACCGCTAGAGAGCAGACTATGTACAGTGAGCATGGCTCCCTGTGAACTCAAAGCAGCAGGCTTGACTTGTAAAAGAACCCAACACAACACTTCCATGAAGTAATTGTACTAAGTTCATTTTGTTTTTCCTTATTTAATCACTTCACTGGTTTCTTTTATATCAAACAAATTGTTTTAGGTTATTCACCTGACATGTTGATCCATCAGCTGATAAAGACGCGTCACCATCACATCTGTGACACTCTGATGAAGGCGGAAGAAACCGCCGAAACATGTCAGGTGAATAACCTAAAACAATTTGTTTGATATAAAAGAAACCAGTGAAGTGACTTCCATGAAGTGTTTTTAAACTTTTCAAGGCATTTATTTTGATTCAGCAAAATGCAGGTCGCAACGGCAAATTCGTGCTACCGCATAAAAAACTGTCAATAACTTTTCATGATAGCCATGTTTCCAGAAAACACCAAAAGCCTTGGAAGAAAGCCTGTTTCGGCCCTGGTTGTAAAAAAAACAAAAAAAAAAAACAAAAGGGAAGGGTGACCGTCCGGGAATACCAGGTGCTGAAAGCCTTTTTTTTTTTTTTTCCCCACGTCAATTGTGAAAGGAAACTTTTACCACAGCCATCAAGTCCCGCCGCTGCTTGGCATGGTTTCAGGGGCGATTGTGTCTATAAAATGAAAAATTCTGAGCGGTCTCACGGCTTACGGCAATGCTACCCTGAGAGCGCCCGCTCTCGTCCGACCTCGGAGGCTAAGCAGGGTCGGGCCTGGTTAGTACTTGGATGGGAGACCGCCTGGGAATACCATTTACCGTAAGCTTTTTTTTTTTTTTTTTTTTCTTATGTGCACTTCAATCGTTTAAGCCAAGAACTTTTTACAGCACCCATCACGAATGGCATTCGGAAACTGCAAGCCTAGTTTGAACTCCGACACTGAAACTACAACACGAGTTTAAAACCTACATTGTGTGGCGACAGCCATAGCATTGCAGTTCACGTTTTTACCGCTAGAGGACAGACTATGTACAGTGAATAAAGAGCATGGCTCCCTGTGAACTCAAAGCAGCAGTCTTTACTTGTAAAAGAACCCAGCACAACACATTGCGCTTCCATGTAGTGTTTTTACCTTTTTCATGACATTTATTTTGATACAGCCAAATGCAGGTTTTGTGCACTTCACTTTTCCGTTGGGCATTCGCGTAGAACCCTATTCCAGTTACGGCCAGATTCTTTTAGACTAGTGGTCCCCAAACTTTCTTGCGCCACGGACCGGCTACGCGTCAGAAATATTTTTGCGGACCTGCCTTTATATATATAAATAAACAATAAATCTATATAAATAAATACTACATTTATAATAAATATATATAAATAGGATTAAATAAAATGATACGACTGGCATAAAAACAAATATAAACCACATAAAAATAAAAGTCACCATTACGTTGAATTATTGGGAGCACCGAGCTTGTTTCTCAGAAACGAGCCGGTCCCATCCAGGCGTAATCGGAGACAATGAAACCCGAAGTGGTTAAGGTTTGTCTTTTAATGCAGGATGCTTGGTCTCCATGTGCCGAAGCAGTTTTGAAGGCTTCATTGGCTTGCTCGCTAGTTTCAGGGGCGATTGTGTCTATAAAATGCAAAATGTTGGGTCACCTCACGGCTTACGGCCATACTACCCTGAGAACGCCTGATCTCGTCTTATCTCGGAAGCTAAGCAGGGTTGGGCCTGGTTAGTACTTGGATGGGAGACTGCCTGGGAATACCAGGTGCTGTAAGCTTTTTCTTTTTCTTATGTGCACTTCAAGCTCTTTTTTTTTTTTTTTTTTCTTCTTATGTGCACTTCAATCGTTTAAGCCAAGACCTTTTTACAACACCCATCACGAATGGCATTCGGAAACTGCAAGCCTAGTTTGAACTCCGACACTGAAACTACAACAAGAGTTCAAAACCTCTATGTACAGTGAATAAAGAGCATGGCTCCCTGTGAACTCAAAGCAGCAGTCTTTACTTGTAAAAGAACCCAGCACAACACATTGCGCTTCCATGTAGTGTTTTTACCTTTTTCATGACATTTATTTTGATACAGCCAAATGCAGGTTTTGTGCACTTCACTTTTCCGTTGGGCATTCGCGTAGAACCCTATTCCAGTTACGGCCAGATTCTTTTAGACTAGTGGTCCCCAACCTTTCTTGCGCCACGGACCGGCTACGCGTCAGAAATATTTTTGCGGACCTGCCTTTATATATATAAATAAACAATAAATCAATATAAATAAATACTACATTTATAATAAGTATATATACCGTATTTGCCGGTGTATTGGTCGACCTTTTTCGATCCAAAATCGACCGAAAAAAATCGACCTCGACTTATACACCGAGTCATAAAATTTAACTTCGTATTCATCGCTTCAAATGTGATGGTAACCAAGGCCGTTTCTCATGCATCTCATTGTGCGTTGCACTTAGAAAATTTGAACCGGGCGGCGTGCGCGAGTGCGCGGCCCGCTGGAAGTCGAATGAGGCGCCGCGACCACCTCCGCGGTGTTTATAAACCGCCGATCCGCTCGGCGGGGGCTATTTTCGGCCACTTGGCTCGTGCGCACGGCCTCCCGGATGTGCCGGGCGGGTGCGCGATCTCGCCGGCCGCTGGAAGTCGAATGAGGCGCCGCGACCACCTCCGCGGTGCTTATAAACAGCCGATCCGCTCGGCGGGGGCTATTTTCGGCCACTTGGCTCGTGCGCACGGCCTCCCGGATGTGCCGGGCGGGTGCGCGAGCTCGCCGCCCGCTGGAAGTCGAATGAGGCGCCGCGACCACCTCCGCGGTGCTTATAAACAGCCGATCCGCTCGGCGGGGGCTATTTTCGGCCACTTGGCTTGTGCGCACGGCCTCCCGGATGTGCCGGGCGGGTGCGCGAGCTCGCCGGCCGCTGGAAGTCGAATGAGGCGCCGCGACCACCTCCGCGGTGCTTATAAACAGCCGATCCGCTCGGCGGGGGCTATTTTCGGCCACTTGGCTCGTGCGCACGGCCTCCCGGATGTGCCGGGCGGGTGCGCGGGCTCGCCGGCCGCTGGAAGTCGAATGAGGCGCCGCGACCACCTCCGCGGTGCTTATAAACAGCCGATCCGCTCGGCGGGGGCTATTTTCGGCCACTTGGCTCGTGCGCACGGCCTCCCGGATGTGCCGGGCGGGTGCGCGAGCTCGCCGGCCGCTGGAAGTCGAATGAGGCGCCGCGACCACCTCCGCGGTGCTTATAAACAGCCGATCCGCTCGGCGGGGGCTATTTTCGGCCACTTGGCTCGTGCGCACGGCCTCCCGGATGTGCCGGGCGGGTGCGCGAGCTCGCCGGCCGCTGGAAGTCGAATGAGGCGCCGCGACCACCTCCGCGGTGTTTATAAACAGCCGATCCGCTCGGCGGGGGCTATTTTCGGCCACTTGGCTCGTGCGCACGGCCTCCCGGATGTGCCGGGCGGGTGCGCGAGCTCGCCGGCCGCTGGAAGTCGAATGAGGCGCCCGACCACCTCCGCGGTGCTTATAAACAGCCGATCCGCTCGGCGGGGGCTATTTTCGGCCACTTGGCTCGTGCGCACGGCCTCCCGGATGTGCCGGGCGGGTGCGCGGGCTCGCCGGCCGCTGGAAGTCGAATGAGGCGCCGCGACCACCTCCGCGGTGCTTATAAACAGCCGATCCGCTCGGCGGGGGCTATTTTCGGCCACTTGGCTCGTGCGCACGGCCTCCCGGATGTGCCGGGCGGGTGCGCGAGCTCGCCGGCCGCTGGAAGTCGAATGAGGCGCCGGGACCACCTCCGCGGTGCTTATAAACAGCCGATCCGCTCGGCGGGGGCTATTTTCGGCCACTTGGCTCGTGCGCACGGCCTCCCGGATGTGCCGGGCGGGTGCGCGAGCTCGCCGGCCGCTGGAAGTCGAATGAGGCGCCGCGACCACCTCCGCGGTGCTTATAAACAGCCGATCCGCTCGGCGGGGGCTATTTTCGGCCACTTGGCTCGTGCGCACGGCCTCCCGGATGTGCCGGGCGGGTGCGCGAGCTCGCCGGCCGCTGGAAGTCGAATGAGGCGCCCGACCACCTCCGCGGTGCTTATAAACAGCCGATTCGCTCGGCGGGGGCTATTTTCGGCCACTTGGCTCGTGCGCACGGCCTCCCGGATGTGCCGGGCGGGTGCGCGAGCTCGCCGGCCGCTGGAAGTCGAATGAGGCGCCGCGACCACCTCCGCGGTGCTTATAAACAGCCGATCCGCTCGGCGGGGGCTATTTTCGGCCACTTGGCTCGTGCGCACGGCCTCCCGGATGTGCCGGGCGGGTGCGCGAGCTCGCCGGCGGCTGGAAGTCCAATGAGGCGCCGCGATCTCCTCCGCGGTGCTTATAAAGTGCCGATCCGCTCGGCTTGGAGCTATTTCCGGCCTCCCGTTGGTGCCGGGCGGCGTGCGCGAGCTCGCCGGCCGCGATCTCCTCCGCGGTGCTTATAAACAGCAGCATGCGCACGGCCTCCCAGAATTTGAACACATTTCGTCAATAAATTTCGCATATTGAATTTTGAAGTTTAATATAATGCAACAATTGAGCTCGACTTATACAAAGGATATATCATAAAATCGTAAATTTCCGTCGAATTTTAGGGGGTCGACTTATACACCGAGTCGACCTGTACACCGGCAAATACGGTAAATACGATTAAATAAAATGATACGACTGGCATAAAAACAAATATAAACCACATAAAAATAAAAGTCACCATTACGTTGAATTATTGGGAGCACCGAGCTTGTTTCTCAGAAACGAGCCGGTCCCATCCAGGCGTAATCGGAGACAATGAAACCCGAAGTGGTTAAGGTTTGTCTTTTAATGCAGGATGCTTGGTCTCCATGTGCCGAAGCAGTTTTGAAGGCTTCATTGGCTCGCTCGCTAGTTTCAGGGGCGATTGTGTCTATAAAATGCAAAATGTTGGGTCACCTCACGGCTTACGGCCATACTACCCTGAGAACGCCCGATCTCGTCCGATCTCGGAAGCTAAGCAGGGTCGGGCCTGGTTAGTACTTGGATGGGAGACCGCCTGGGAATACCAGGTGCTGTAAGCTTTTTCTTTTTCTTATGTGCACTTCAATCGTTTAAGAAGCAATTTTTTACAACACCCATCACGAATGGCATCCGGAAACAGCAAGCCTAATTTAAACTCCGACATTGAAACTATAACACGAGTTTGAAAGCTATATTATGTGGTGACATCCACAGCATTGTAGTTAAATTTTTTACCGCTAGAGAGCAGACTATGTACAGTGAGCATGGCTCCCTGTGAACTCAAAGCAGCAGGCTTGACTTGTAAAAGAACCCAACACAACACTTCCATGAAGTAATTGTACTAAGTTCATTTTGTTTTTCCTTATTTAATCACTTCACTGGTTTCTTTTATATCAAACAAATTGTTTTAGGTTATTCACCTGACATGTTGATCCATCAGCTGATAAAGACGCGTCACCATCACATCTGTGACACTCTGATGAAGGCGGAAGAAACCGCCGAAACATGTCAGGTGAATAACCTAAAACAATTTGTTTGATATAAAAGAAACCAGTGAAGTGACTTCCATGAAGTGTTTTTAAACTTTTCAAGGCATTTATTTTGATTCAGCAAAATGCAGGTCGCAACGGCAAATTCGTGCTACCGCATAAAAAGCTGTCAATAACTTTTCATGATAGCCATGTTTCCAGAAAACACCAAAAGCCTTGGAAGAAAGCCTGTTTCGGCCCTGGTTGTAAAAAAAACAAAAAAAAAAACAAAAGGGAAGGGTGACCGTCCGGGAATACCAGGTGCTGAAAGCCTTTTTTTTTTTTTTTTTTCCCACGTCAATTGTGAAAGGAAACTTTTACCACAGCCATCAAGTCCCGCCGCTGCTTGGCATGGTTTCAGGGGCGATTGTGTCTATAAAATGAAAAATTCTGAGCGGTCTCACGGCTTACGGCAATACTACCCTGAGAGCGCCCGCTCTCGTCCGACCTCGGAGGCTAAGCAGGGTCGGGCCTGGTTAGTACTTGGATGGGAGACCGCCTGGGAATACCATTTACCGTAAGCTTTTTTTTTTTTTTTTTTTTCTTATGTGCACTTCAATCGTTTAAGCCAAGAACTTTTTACAGCACCCATCACGAATGGCATTCGGAAACTGCAAGCCTAGTTTGAACTCCGACACTGAAACTACAACACGAGTTTAAAACCTACATTGTGTGGCGACAGCCATAGCATTGCAGTTCACGTTTTTACCGCTAGAGGACAGACTATGTACAGTGAATAAAGAGCATGGCTCCCTGTGAACTCAAAGCAGCAGTCTTTACTTGTAAAAGAACCCAGCACAACACATTGCGCTTCCATGTAGTGTTTTTACCTTTTTCATGACATTTATTTTGATACAGCCAAATGCAGGTTTTGTGCACTTCACTTTTCCGTTGGGCATTCGCGTAGAACCCTATTCCAGTTACGGCCAGATTCTTTTAGACTAGTGGTCCCCAAACTTTCTTGCGCCACGGACCGGCTACGCGTCAGAAATATTTTTGCGGACCTGCCTTTATATATATAAATAAACAATAAATCTATATAAATAAATACTACATTTATAATAAATATATATAAATAGGATTAAATAAAATGATACGACTGGCATAAAAACAAATATAAACCACATAAAAATAAAAGTCACCATTACGTTGAATTATTGGGAGCACCGAGCTTGTTTCTCAGAAACGAGCCGGTCCCATCCAGGCGTAATCGGAGACAATGAAACCCGAAGTGGTTAAGGTTTGTCTTTTAATGCAGGATGCTTGGTCTCCATGTGCCGAAGCAGTTTTGAAGGCTTCATTGGCTTGCTCGCTAGTTTCAGGGGCGATTGTGTCTATAAAATGCAAAATGTTGGGTCACCTCACGGCTTACGGCCATACTACCCTGAGAACGCCTGATCTCGTCTTATCTCGGAAGCTAAGCAGGGTCGGGCCTGGTTAGTACTTGGATGGGAGACTGCCTGGGAATACCAGGTGCTGTAAGCTTTTTCTTTTTCTTATGTGCACTTCAAGCTCTTTTTTTTTTTTTTTTTTCTTCTTATGTGCACTTCAATCGTTTAAGCCAAGACCTTTTTACAACACCCATCACGAATGGCATTCGGAAACTGCAAGCCTAGTTTGAACTCCGACACTGAAACTACAACACGAGTTCAAAACCTCTATGTACAGTGAATAAAGAGCATGGCTCCCTGTGAACTCAAAGCAGCAGTCTTTACTTGTAAAAGAACCCAGCACAACACATTGCGCTTCCATGTAGTGTTTTTACCTTTTTCATGACATTTATTTTGATACAGCCAAATGCAGGTTTTGTGCACTTCACTTTTCCGTTGGGCATTCGCGTAGAACCCTATTCCAGTTACGGCCAGATTCTTTTAGACTAGTGGTCCCCAACCTTTCTTGCGCCACGGACCGGCTACGCGTCAGAAATATTTTTGCGGACCTGCCTTTATATATATAAATAAACAATAAATCAATATAAATAAATACTACATTTATAATAAGTATATATACCGTATTTGCCGGTGTATTGGTCGACCTTTTTCGATCCAAAATCGACCGAAAAAAATCGACCTCGACTTATACACCGAGTCATAAAATTTAACTTCGTATTCATCGCTTCAAATGTGATGGTAACCAAGGCCGTTTCTCATGCATCTCATTGTGCGTTGCACTTAGAAAATTTGAACCGGGCGGCGTGCGCGAGTGCGCGGCCCGCTGGAAGTCGAATGAGGCGCCGCGACCACCTCCGCGGTGTTTATAAACCGCCGATCCGCTCGGCGGGGGCTATTTTCGGCCACTTGGCTCGTGCGCACGGCCTCCCGGATGTGCCGGGCGGGTGCGCGATCTCGCCGGCCGCTGGAAGTCGAATGAGGCGCCGCGACCACCTCCGCGGTGCTTATAAACAGCCGATCCGCTCGGCGGGGGCTATTTTCGGCCACTTGGCTCGTGCGCACGGCCTCCCGGATGTGCCGGGCGGGTGCGCGAGCTCGCCGGCCGCTGGAAGTCGAATGAGGCGCCGCGACCACCTCCGCGGTGCTTATAAACAGCCGATCCGCTCGGCGGGGGCTATTTTCGGCCACTTGGCTCGTGCGCACGGCCTCCCGGATGTGCCGGGCGGGTGCGCGAGCTCGCCGGCCGCTGGAAGTCGAATGAGGCGCCGCGACCACCTCCGCGGTGCTTATAAACAGCCGATCCGCTCGGCGGGGGCTATTTTCGGCCACTTGGCTCGTGCGCACGGCCTCCCGGATGTGCCGGGCGGGTGCGCGAGCTCGCCGACCGCTGTAAGTCGAATGAGGCGCCGCGACCACCTCCGCGGTGCTTATAAACAGCCGATCCGCTCGGCGGGGGCTATTTTCGGCCACTTGGCTCGTGCGCACGGCCTCCCGGATGTGCCGGGCGGGTGCGCGAGCTCGCCGGCCGCTGGAAGTCGAATGAGGCGCCGCGACCACCTCCGCGGTGCTTATAAACAGCCGATCCGCTCGGCGGGGGCTATTTTCGGCCACTTGGCTCGTGCGCACGGCCTCCCGGATGTGCCGGGCGGGTGCGCGAGCTCGCCGCCCGCCGGAAGTCGAATGAGGCGCCGCGACCACCTCCGCGGTGCTTATAAACAGCCGATCCGCTCGGCGGGGGCTATTTTCGGCCACTTGGCTCGTGCGCACGGCCTCCCGGATGTGCCGGGCGGGTGCGCGAGCTCGCCGGCCGCTGGAAGTCGAATGAGGCGCCGCGACCACCTCCGCGGTGCTTATAAACAGCCGATCCGCTCGGCGGGGGCTATTTTCGGCCACTTGGCTCGTGCGCACGGCCTCCCGGATGTGCCGGGCGGGTGCGCGATCTCGCCGGCCGCTGGAAGTCGAATGAGGCGCCGCGACCACCTCCGCGGTGCTTATAAACAGCCGATCCGCTCGGCGGGGGCTATTTTCGGCCACTTGGCTCGTGCGCACGGCCTCCCGGATGTGCCGGGCGGGTGCGCGAGCTCGCCGGCCGCTGGAAGTCGAATGAGGCGCCGCGACCACCTCCGCGGTGTTTATAAACAGCCGATCCGCTCGGCGGGGGCTATTTTCGGCCACTTGGCTCGTGCGCACGGCCTCCCGGATGTGCCGGGCGGGTGCGCGAGCTCGCCGGCCGCTGGAAGTCGAATGAGGCGCCGCGACCACCTCCGCGGTGCTTATAAACAGCCGATCCGCTCGGCGGGGGCTATTTTCGGCCACTTGGCTCGTGCGCACGGCCTCCCGGATGTGCCGGGCGGGTGCGCGAGCTCGCCGGCCGCTGGAAGTCGAATGAGGCGCCGCGACCACCTCCGCGGTGCTTATAAACAGCCGATCCGCTCGGCGGGGGCTATTTTCGGCCACTTGGCTTGTGCGCACGGCCTCCCGGATGTGCCGGGCGGGTGCGCGAGCTCGCCGGCCGCTGGAAGTCGAATGAGGCGCCGCGACCACCTCCGCGGTGCTTATAAACAGCCGATCCGCTCGGCGGGGGCTATTTTCGGCCACTTGGCTCGTGCGCACGGCCTCCCGGATGTGCCGGGCGGGTGCGCGAGCTCGCCGGCCGCTGGAAGTCGAATGAGGCGCCGCGACCACCTCCGCGGTGCTTATAAACAGCCGATCCGCTCGGCGGGGGCTATTTTCGGCCACTTGGCTCGTGCGCACGGCCTCCCGGATGTGCCGGGCGGGTGCGCGAGCTCGCCGGCCGCTGGAAGTCGAATGAGGCGCCGCGACCACCTCCGCGGTGCTTATAAACAGCCGATCCGCTCGGCGGGGGCTATTTTCGGCCACTTGGCTCGTGCGCACGGCCTCCCGGATGTGCCGGGCGGGTGCGCGAGCTCGCCGGCCGCTGGAAGTCGAATGAGGCGCCGCGACCACCTCCGCGGTGCTTATAAACAGCCGATCCGCTCGGCGGGGGCTATTTTCGGCCACTTGGCTCGTGCGCACGGCCTCCCGGATGTGCCGGGCGGGTGCGCGGGCTCGCCGGCCGCTGGAAGTCGAATGAGGCGCCGCGACCACCTCCTCGGTGCTTATAAACAGCCGATCCGCTCGGCGGGGGCTATTTTCGGCCACTTGGCTCGTGCGCACGGCCTCCCGGATATGCCGGGCGGGTGCGCGAGCTCGCCGGCCGCTGGAAGTCGAATGAGGCGCCGCGACCACCTCCGCGGTGCTTATAAACAGCCGATCCGCTCGGCGGGGGCTATTTTCGGCCACTTGGCTCGTGCGCACGGCCTCCCGGATGTGCCGGGCGGGTGCGCGAGCTCGCCGGCCGCTGGAAGTCGAATGAGGCGCCGCGACCACCTCCGCGGTGCTTATAAACAGCCGATCCGCTCGGCGGGGGCTATTTTCGGCCACTTGGCTCGTGCGCACGGCCTCCCGGATGTGCCGGGCGGGTGCGCGAGCTCGCCGCCCGCCGGAAGTCGAATGAGGCGCCGCGACCACCTCCGCGGTGCTTATAAACAGCCGATCCGCTCGGCGGGGGCTATTTTCGGCCACTTGGCTCGTGCGCACGGCCTCCCGGATGTGCCGGGCGGGTGCGCGAGCTCGCCGGCCGCTGGAAGTCGAATGAGGCGCCGCGACCACCTCCGCGGTGCTTATAAACAGCCGATCCGCTCGGCGGGGGCTATTTTCGGCCACTTGGCTCGTGCGCACGGCCTCCCGGATGTGCCGGGCGGGTGCGCGAGCTCGCCGCCCGCCGGAAGTCGAATGAGGCGCCGCGACCACCTCCGCGGTGCTTATAAACAGCCGATCCGCTCGGCGGGGGCTATTTTCGGCCACTTGGCTCGTGCGCACGGCCTCCCGGATGTGCCGGGCGGGTGCGCGAGCTCGCCGGCCGCTGGAAGTCGAATGAGGCGCCGCGACCACCTCCGCGGTGCTTATAAACAGCCGATCCGCTCGGCGGGGGCTATTTTCGGCCACTTGGCTCGTGCGCACGGCCTCCCGGATGTGCCGGGCGGGTGCGCGATCTCGCCGGCCGCTGGAAGTCGAATGAGGCGCCGCGACCACCTCCGCGGTGCTTATAAACAGCCGATCCGCTCGGCGGGGGCTATTTTCGGCCACTTGGCTCGAGCGCACGGCCTCCCGGATGTGCCGGGCGGGTGCGCGAGCTCGCCGGCCGCTGGAAGTCGAATGAGGCGCCGCGACCACCTCCGCGGTGCTTATAAACAGCCGATCCGCTCGGCGGGGGCTATTTTCGGCCACTTGGCTCGTGCGCACGGCCTCCCGGATGTGCCGGGCGGGTGCGCGAGCTCGCCGGCCGCTGGAAGTCGAATGAGGCGCCGCGACCACCTCCGCGGTGCTTATAAACAGCCGATCCGCTCGGCGGGGGCTATTTTCGGCCACTTGGCTCGTGCGCACGGCCTCCCGGGTGTGCCGGGCGGGTGCGCGAGCTCGCCGGCCGCTGGAAGTCGAATGAGGCGCCGCGACCACCTCCGCGGTGCTTATAAACAGCCGATCCGCTCGGCGGGGGCTATTTTCGGCCACTTGGCTTGTGCGCACGGCCTCCCGGATGTGCCGGGCGGGTGCGCGAGCTCGCCGGCCGCTGGAAGTAGAATGAGGCGCCGCGACCACCTCCGCGGTGCTTATAAACAGCCGATCCGCTCGGCGGGGGCTATTTTCGGCCACTTGGCTCGTGCGCACGGCCTCCCGGATGTGCCGGGCGGGTGCGCGAGCTCGCCGGCCGCTGGAAGTCGAATGAGGCGCCGCGACCACCTCCGCGGTGCTTATAAACAGCCGATCCGCTCGGCGGGGGCTATTTTCGGCCACTTGGCTCGTGCGCACGGCCTCCCGGATGTGCCGGGCGGGTGCGCGAGCTCGCCGGCCGCTGGAAGTCGAATGAGGCGCCGCGACCACCTCCGCGGTGCTTATAAACAGCCGATCCGCTCGGCGGGGGCTATTTTCGGCCACTTGGCTTGTGCGCACGGCCTCCCGGATGTGCCGGGCGGGTGCGCGAGCTCGCCGGCCGCTGGAAGTCGAATGAGGCGCCGCGACCACCTCCGCGGTGCTTATAAACAGCCGATCCGCTCGGCGGGGGCTATTTTCGGCCACTTGGCTCGTGCGCACGGCCTCCCGGATGTGCCGGGCGGGTGCGCGGGCTCGCCGGCCGCTGGAAGTCGAATGAGGCGCCGCGACCACCTCCTCGGTGCTTATAAACAGCCGATCCGCTCGGCGGGGGCTATTTTCGGCCACTTGGCTCGTGCGCACGGCCTCCCGGATATGCCGGGCGGGTGCGCGAGCTCGCCGGCCGCTGGAAGTCGAATGAGGCGCCGCGACCACCTCCGCGGTGCTTATAAACAGCCGATCCGCTCGGCGGGGGCTATTTTCGGCCACTTGGCTCGTGCGCACGGCCTCCCGGATGTGCCGGGCGGGTGCGCGAGCTCGCCGGCCGCTGGAAGTCGAATGAGGCGCCGCGACCACCTCCGCGGTGCTTATAAACAGCCGATCCGCTCGGCGGGGGCTATTTTCGGCCACTTGGCTCGTGCGCACGGCCTCCCGGATGTGCCGTGCGGGTGCGCGAGCTCGCCGCCCGCCGGAAGTCGAATGAGGCGCCGCGACCACCTCCGCGGTGCTTATAAACAGCCGATCCGCTCGGCGGGGGCTATTTTCGGCCACTTGGCTCGTGCGCACGGCCTCCAGGATGTGCCGGGCGGGTGCGCGATCTCGCCGGCCGCTGGAAGTCGAATGAGGCGCCGTGACCACCTCCGCGGTGCTTATAAACCGCCGATCCGCTCGGCGGGGGCTATTTTCGGCCACTTGGCTCGTGCGCACGGCCTCCCGGATGTGCCGGGCGGGTGCGCGAGCTCGCCGGCCGCTGGAAGTCGAATGAGGCGCCGCGACCACCTCCGCGGTGCTTATAAACAGCCGATCCGCTCGGCGGGGGCTATTTTCGGCCACTTGGCTCGTGCGCACG
Organism: Syngnathus scovelli; assembly: GCF_024217435.2. Lineage (NCBI taxonomy): Eukaryota > Metazoa > Chordata > Actinopteri > Syngnathiformes > Syngnathidae > Syngnathus > Syngnathus scovelli. The sequence continues at coordinate 11,201 of NC_090854.1, read as the reverse complement.
GCCTCCCGGATGTGCCGGGCGGGTGCGCGAGCTCGCCGGCCGCTTGAAGTCGAATGAGGCGCCGCGACCACCTCCGCGGTGCTTATAAACAGCCGATCCGCTCGGCGGGGGCTATTTTCGGCCACTTGGCTCGTGCGCACGGCCTCCCGGATGTGCCGGGCGGGTGCGCGAGCTCGCCGGCCGCTGGAAGTCGAATGAGGCGCCGCGACCACCTCCGCGGTGCTTATAAACAGCCGATCCGCTCGGCGGGGGCTGTTTTCGGCCACTTGGCTCGTGCGCACGGCCTCCCGGATGTGCCGGGCGGGTGCGCGAGCTCGCCGGCCGCTGGAAGTCGAATGAGGCGCCGCGACCACCTCCGCGGTGCTTATAAACAGCCGATCCGCTCGGCCGGGGCTATTTTCGGCCACTTGGCTCGTGCGCACGGCCTCCCGGATGTGCCGGGCGGGTGCGCGAGCTCGCCGCCCGCCGGAAGTCGAATGAGGCGCCGCGACCACCTCCGCGGTGCTTATAAACAGCCGATCCGCTCGGCGGGGGCTATTTTCGGCCACTTGGCTCGTGCGCACGGCCTCCCGGATGTGCCGGGCGGGTGCGCGGGCTCGCCGGCCGCTGGAAGTCGAATGAGGCGCCGCGACCACCTCCTCGGTGCTTATAAACAGCCGATCCGCTCGGCGGGGGCTATTTTCGGCCACTTGGCTCGTGCGCACGGCCTCCCGGATATGCCGGGCGGGTGCGCGAGCTCGCCGGCCGCTGGAAGTCGAATGAGGCGCCGCGACCACCTCCGCGGTGCTTATAAACAGCCGATCCGCTCGGCGGGGGCTATTTTCGGCCACTTGGCTCGTGCGCACGGCCTCCCGGATGTGCCGGGCGGGTGCGCGAGCTCGCCGGCCGCTGGAAGTCGAAGGGTTAGGGTTAGGGGTTAGGGTTAGGGTTAGGGTTAGGGGTTAGGGGTTAGGGTTAGGGTTAGGGTTAGGGTTAGGTTTTGAGTACAGAGACCCACTCCAAAAGGAGCGAGGAGGTGCACGGACCTCCCGGTCCCAGGATCCCCTATCCTCCCTGTCCAAAAAATTGGGCGGTTGACGTGGTCCCCTCCGACCACGACTAACCACCGTCCACTCTGTCATTGTTGTTTTTTTTAACTTATTTAATTTTGAAAATTTAATGTATTTTTAACTTTATTTATTTACCAAAGCATTTAATGTACTAATTTGCCAATGAAATCCAATTCAATCCCTTTATTTATTCACGTATTTATTGAGACCCCCAAATCAATAAAGTCCCCAATAACCCAAACCCAGTGTATTGTGCCAAAAACAACAAACAAACTTATTTTTAAATGAACTGAAACAAATACGACGTTTCGACCTTAATCGGCCTTCATCAGGTACAAAATAAATGAAAAAAATGAAGAAACCCCCAAAAAAATATATTAGTGAAAGAGTTGGCTAGTTTTTAAGAGAGCAGAGAGTTGTCGACTGTTCGAGGGACAAATGCACAATGAGCCTGTTTTTTTCTCTCGCCTCCTTTTATACTCTTTCATTTTTTCTTTTTTCCGGGTCCCTTTTCCTTTTTTCCTTTTGATTCGGATTTTATTTTGTTGACTTGTATATCACTTTTCGCACCATAAACCACTAAATACACTGGTCTAATTATTTTCATTCGTTAGGGTTAGGGTTAGGGTTGGGGTTGGGGTTGGGGTTGGGGTTGGGGTTAGGGGTTAGGGTTAGGGTTAGGGTTAGGGTTGGAGTTAGAGTTAGGGTTAGGGTTAGGGTTAGGGTTAGAGTTAGAGTTAGGGTTAGAGTTAGGGTTAGAGTTAGAGTTAGGGTTAGGGTTAGGTATTTTGAGTTAGGGTTAGGGTTAGGTATTTTGAGTTAGGGTTAGAGTTAGAGTTAGGGTTAGAGTTAGGGTTAGAGTTAGAGTTAGGGTTAGGGTTAGGGTTAGGTATTTTGAGTTAGGGTTAGGGTTAGGTATTTTGGGTTAGGGTTAGGGTTAGGGTTAGGGTTAGGGTTAGGTATTTTGGGTTAGGGTTAGGTATTTTGGGTTAGGGTTAGGGTTAGGGTTAGGTATTTTGGGTTAGGGTTAGGGTTAGGTATTTTGGGTTAGGGTTAGGGTTAGGGTTAGGGTTAGGGTTAGGGTTAGGTTAGGGTTAGGGTTAGGGTTAGGGTTAGGGTTAGGGTTAGGGTGGGAGCCCCCCCTCCTGGAGGAGGGAAAGGCAAAAGCACGGTCCATCCATCCGGGATTCCAATCAGCCCCCAGCTCACGGTTCCGGCGGGCAACGCGGTGACGTCGGCCATAGTGGACCGTCGTCCAACCCTGATCCATGGCTGTGGATCTAGAATTTGCCTTTGTTATATATTTAATAAAGTTGTTTTTTAAAAAAAATAAAGTTTCTTTTTTTATTTATTCTGGCCAATATGCAATGTGTGCCCTGACAACGTTTCGGCTATCTCAAGCCTTCATCAGGTCTGGCACACATGTATTATATGAAAAACTATTTTTGTTTTGTAAGGTGCAACAATGTGTCTTGCTTGCAGTCCAAATTCGCACTAAAGGCTCTTTGCCTTGCGGATTCCTTTTATACCCTCAGCTCGGTTGAAGTTTTAAATCTTTTTTGTTTTTCGAAATTTCGTTTTAGAAATGTAACGTGTTTTAGCTTATATTTGCATTTTCCAATTAATTTTCATAATTAAACTAGCCTTCATATTGGGTTTAAACAAAATAATTATAATTTGGTCAACTTGGAATTGGTATTGTAGAATAATGTAAACATACTAATTTTGTTTTTTGTTTTTTAATGTTTTTTAATTGTTTTTTTTAATGTTTTTGATGTATTTTGTTTTTCAAGTAGACGTGGTCTAGGGTTAGGGTTAGGGTTAGGGTTAGGGTTAGGGTTAGGTTTATAAGGTTATCTCGCTACACATTCCCCAAAAGGGTCCGCCGACCCAGTTGGTTAGATAGAAGGCAGCGGAAGGCACAGGCCGGCGCATGTCTCCTTCAGTAAACCTCGCCGTACCGGAGTCGCATAAATTCTGGAATGGGTACGAAGGACGGCGAAGTGAGAATGCACCTCAACCAGAACCTCCCCCGAGTAGCTGAGGCGCTACCCAGGTCTTCGGCCAGCAAGATGGAAAAATAGAGAAAGGTGAGAGAAGAAAGCAGCCTAAAGTCCTACCCTTGGATTATATTATGTCTATTCACTTTGAACCCTTGTTTACCTCATAACTTGTTTTCATATTAAACCAACCGTTTCCCTTACAAGTTAGGTGTTGGGGTCAGCTAAGGAGTTCCTCCCCCGAAGGAGAAGAGCAAAGGCCCCGTCCTTCTGTCCTTACCTGCAACCTATAGCCGGCTCCAAAGCATCCTAACTGTTGCGGACACGCCAGTCATGTTGGCCAGGACTACTTGGGTCTTAATAAAGACCTTTTTTTTACCCTGAACTCGTGTTTGTGCTTATTGTGTGTTTGATTTTGACTGAACTTACCCGTTCTGGTCCCCTTTGAGGGAAAAACAAACTCTATCTTAAAGTCCTACCCTTTGAATTTTTATTTTTTGGTCTATTCACTTTGAACTATTTTTGAAGTAATGTCTCGTTTTTATATTAACCCCACAGTTTGCTGTAGAGGTTAAGGTTAGGGATTAGGGGTTATGGTTAGGGTTATGGTTAGGGTTATGGCCAGGGTTAGGGTTAGGGTTAGGTCTAGGGGTTAGGTTTAGGGGTTAGGGGTTAGGGTTAGGGTTAGGGCTAGGGGTTAGGGTTAGGTGTATAAGGTTAGCTCACTAAACATTCCCCAAAGGGGTCCGCCGACCCAGTTGGTTAGATAGACGGCAGCGGAGGACACAGGTCGACGTCTGTCACCTTCAGTAAACTTTGCCGTATCGGAGTCACATAAATCCTGGAATGGGTTCGAAGGACGGCGAAGTGAGATTGCACCTCAACCAAAACCTACCCCCAGTTAGCTGAGGCGCTAACCAGGCCCTCGGCCAGCAAGATAGGAAAAATGGTGGGACGTGAGAAAAGAAAACAACCTAAAGTCCTAACCTTGGATTATATTATGTCTATTGATTTTGAAGTATTTTTGACCTAATATCTTGTTTTTATATTCAACCAACCGTTTACCTTAAGAGGGGTCCCGTTAAGTCGTCCTTGTTGTCGGTAATTTGACCGTCAGAATTTCGTAGACACCTCATCAGTAGTGGACCTTGGGGTCACAGAGTGTTTCGGCCATTATCACCAGACACCCTCGCCCAAGGGAGGCCCCGCCGGGGTTGATCGAGCCCCGGTGTGTGTCTACCTAGTCAATTAAAATTACAGTTATTTGTCAAGTCAACTGCCCAGCTTTAACGCAGACAGAAGAGATCAATAGGTCAGTCTTTGTCTCTTTTAATTTATTGATTCATTGAATTTAAACCATCATTACGTATGTTTGTACTTAACTCAATGTTATATTATTTCATTTAAGTTTCTGGCCAAGTTTATCAGCATAATTGGAGGTCTGCCTGTAGTCCAATTGTGATGAAAACCCTTTAAACCATTATATCCACGCAATTAATATTATTTTATCAAAAGGACTGTGTTTGTATCAGCCGTTTATCTGACATTTATCATCCATCCATCCATCCATCCATCTTCTTCCGCTTATCCGGGGTCGGGTCGCGGGGGCAGCAGCTTTAGGAGGGACTCCCAGACTTCCCTCTCCCCAGCCACTTCATCCAGCTCATCCCGGGGGATCCCAAGGCGTTCCCAGGCCAGCTGAGAGACATAGTCTCTCCAGCGCGTCCTGGGTCGTCCCCGGGGTCTCCTTCCGGTGGGACATGCCCGGAACACCTCCCCAGGGAGGCGTCCAGGAGGCATCCTGATAAGATGCCCGAGCCACCTCATCTGGCTCCTCTCAACGTGGAGGAGTAGCGACTCTACTCCGAGTCTCTCCCGGATGACCGAGCTTCTCACCCTATCTCTAAGGGAGAGCCCGGACATCCTGCGGAGAAAACTCATTTCGGCCGCTTGTATCCGAGATCTCGTTCTTTCGGTCACGACCCATAGCTCGTGACCATAGGTGAGGGTAGGAGCGTAAATCGACCGGTAAATTGAGAGCTTTGCCTTTTGGCTCAGCTCTCTCTTCACCACAACGGACCGGTACAGGGTCCGCATTACTGCCGACGCTGCACCGATCCGCCTGTCGATCTCACGCTCCATCCTCCCCTCACTCGTGAACAAGACTCCAAGATACTTGAACTCCTCCACTTGGGGCAGGATCTCATCCCCGATCCGGAGAGGGCATTCCACCCTTTTCCGATCGAGGACCATGGACTCGGATTTGGAGGTGCTGACCCTCATCCCGACCGCTTCACACTCGGCTGCGAATCGTTCCAGCGAGAGCTGGAGATCACGGCCTGAAGAAGCCAACAGCACCACGTCATCTGCAAAAAGCAAAGACGCGATGCTGAGGTCCCCAAACCGGACCCCCTCAACGCCTCGGCTGCGCCTAGAAATTCTGTCCATAAAAATTATGAACAGAATCGGTGACAAAGGGCAGCCTTGGCGGAGTCCAACCCTCACTGGGAACGAATCCGTCTTACTGCCGGAAATGCGGACCAGACTCTGGCATCGGTGGTACAGGGACCGAACCGCCCTTATCAGTTGGCTCGGCACCCCGTACTCCCGAAGCACCCTCCACAGAACCTCCCGAGGGACACGGTCGAACGCCTTCTCCAAGTCCACAAAACACATGTGGACTGGTTGGGCGAACTCCCATGCACCCTCGAGGATCCTGCCGAGGGTGTAGAGCTGGTCCACTGTTCCACGGCCAGGACGAAAGCCACACTGCTCCTCCTGAATCCGAGGTTCGACCTCCCGACGGACCCTCCTCTCCAGCACCCCTGAATAGACCTTACCAGGGAGGCTGAGGAGTGTGATTCCCCTGTAATTGGAACACACCCTCCGGTCCCCCTTCTTAAAGAGGGGAACCACCACCCCAGTCTGCCAATCCAGAGGCACTGTCCCCGATGTCCACGCAACGTTGTAGAGGCGTGTCAGCCATGACAGCCCCACAACATCCAGAGCCTTTAAGAACTCCGGGCGGATCTCATCCACCCCCGGGGCCTTGCCACCGAGGAGTTTTTTGACTACCTCAGTGACTTCGGCCCCAGAGATTGGAGAATCCGCCTCAGAGTCTCCAGGCCCTGCTTCCTCAATGGAAGGCGTGTAGGTGGAATTGAGGAGGTCTTCGAAGTATTCTCCCCACCGACTCACGACGTCCCGAGTCGAGGTCAGCAGCACGCCATCCCCACTGTAAACAGTGTTGACGTTGCACTGCTTCCCCCTCCTGAGACGCCGGATGGTGGACCAGAATTTCCTCGAAGCCGTCCGAAAGTCATTCTCCATGGCCTCACCGAACTCCTCCCACGCCCGGGTTTTTGCCTCAGCAACCGCCGAAGCCGCGTTCCGCTTGGCCATCCGGTACCTGTCAGCTGCCTCCGGAGTCCCGCAGGCCAAAACGGCCCGATAGGACTCCTTCTTCAGCTTGACGGCATCCCTTACCGCCGGTGTCCACCAGCGGGTTCGGGGATTGCCGCCACGACAGGCACCAACGACCTTACGGCCACAGCTCCGGTCGGCCGCCTCAACAATGGAGGCGCGGAACATGGTCCACTCAGACTCAATGTCCCCCGCCTCCCCCGGGACGTGGGAAAAGCTCTGCCGGAGGTGGGAGTTGAAGCTCTTCCTGACAGGAGATTCTGCCAGACGTTCCCAGCAGACCCTCACAGAGCGTTTGGGTCTGCCAGGTCGGACCGGCATCTTCCCCCACCATCGGAGCCAACCCACCACCAGGTGGTGATCAGTTGACAGCTCCGCCCCTCTCTTCACGCGAGTGTCCAAAACATGCGGCCGCAAATCCGATGACACGACTACAAAGTCTATCATCGAACTGCGGCCTAGGGTGTCCTGGTGCCAAGTGCACACATGGACACCCTTATGTTTGAACATGGTGTTCATTATTGAAAATCCGTGTCGAGCACAGAAGTCCAACAATAGAACACCGCTCGGGTTCAGATCAGGGGGGCCGTTCCTCCCAATCACGCCCTTCCAGGTCTCACTGTCATTGCCCACGTGAGCATTGAAGTCACCCAGTAGAACGATGGAGTCCCCAGAAGGAGCGCTCTCCAGCACCTCTTCCAGGGACCCCAAGAAGGGTGGGTACTCTGAGCTGCTGTTTGGTGCATAGACACAAACAACAGTCAGGACCCGTCCCCCCACCCGAAGGCGGAGGGAGGCTACCCTCTCGTTCACCGGGGTGAACCCCAATGTGCAGGCGCCCAGCCGGGGGGCAATAAGTATACCCACACCTGCTCGACGCCTCTCACCGTGGGCAACTCCAGAGTGGAAGAGAGTCCAGCCCCTCTCAAGAGGGCTTGTACCGGAACCCAAACTGTGTGTGGAGGCTAGTCCGACTATATCTAGTCGGAATCTTTCTGCCTCGCACACCAGCTCGGGCTCCTTTCCAGCCAGAGAGGTGACATTCCATGTCCCAAGAGCCAGCTTCTGCAGCCGGGGATCAGACCGCCAAGGTCCCTGCCTTTGGCTGCCGCCCAGCTCACATTGCACCCGACCCCTTCGGCCCCTCCCACAGGTGGTGAGCCCATGGGAAGGGGGACCCACGTTTCCATTTCGGGCTATGCCCGGCCGGGCCCCATGGGCGAAGACCCGGCCACCAGACGCTCGCCTTCGAGCCCCACCTCCAGGCCTGGCTCCAGAGGGGGGCCCCGGTGACCCGCGTCCGGGCGAGGGAAAACAAAGTCCATTTATGGTTTTCATCATAAGGGGCTTGGGTGAGCCGTGCTTTGTCTGACCCCTCACCTAGGACCCGTTTGCCATGGGTGACCCTACCAGGGGCATGAAGCCCCCGACAACATGGCTCCTAGGATCATAGGGGCACGCAAACCCCTCCACCACGATAAGGTGACGACTCGCGGAGGGGACATTTATCAACCAGAAAAATCTTACCTTAGGAGATTGTCATTCCCAGCGCCACTTTCTTGGTTCACGGTGTCACTGTCAATGGCAAATTCCCATGAGCCTCTGCGAAGTGTCACGGCGGCTCGTCAACCAATCCCGTCCCTAAACCTATCTAACAATGTGATAAGCACTAAATAAAGTTAGATAAAACCCATTTGTGTCGTTTAATTGTGTTAACTGTTCCCCTGCAACCGCAAATTTAATTCGCAACAACATATTTGGAAATAAATCGATTAACGCAAATCGCGGCTATTTAGCATTAGCAAGCCGGAAGTACCCAAAGCCCTTGCCAAGTATCCCAACGGCTTCCGTACCACAAATATTTTCCAAAACTCATACCACAAAGTGTTAAAAAGCGAATAAACTTCCATTAAGGTCATTGGTATTATTCAAATGCATTAACCGGTCCCATTTATCCGTAAATTCAATTGCTAACATTAATAAGATCGCATATTTAGGACGAAATCGCTCTTCCTCCTTCTTCTCTTTTCTTTTTTGGCGTACCGGCGCCAACGTCATGAGCATTAGCAACCCGGAAGTACCCACAAGCCCTCGCACTAGCAACCCGGAAGTACCTATAACCCCTGCAAAATGTCGTAGTGGACCCCGTTAATCGAAAATATTATTAAAATTACCCATCCCAGTGATAATAACAGAATGCATTTCGATTGCTTTTGTTAACTCGCACTACCCGGTCACTATTGTCCGTAAATCTACTCGCCCACCACAATAATGAAACTGTGCAATTAAAACGAAATAGCCGTGCGCGTCAAGTGGCTAGTAAACGTTAGCCAAGCCGGAAGTATCCGTGATGACGCTTACATTGTCATGGCAACCAACTGTCCCCAAGCGTATTCATTACAATATCCACCCCAAAAGCGATCAAAATAAACAAAATGTTAAAAAACAATTTAATACTATCTATTAGCGTTATTCCCACTCATTTATTTCTACATTTAAAAGATAGTAATAACCAATTAGTGATTCTATCCAACTAAGCCCTGTTTGCCAGACAGCCATTTTATGTGTCTATGGCGCCCTCATGTGTACTCTCCCGTCCTCTATCGTCTCTTTTAGTCTGGAAAGAAAACGCGCTTAGAATTTTGTTCGAGTTAAAAAAAGAGTCTGATTAAAGTTTAGACTTTCCTTTTTTATTTTGGTAAAAATTAAAAAAGAGAGAGAGAGAGAGAGAGAGAGAGAGAGAGAGAGAGAGAGAGAGAGAGAGAGAGAGAAAGCGAGAGAGCAAGAGAGAGAGAGGGAGAGAAAGAGAGAAAGAGAGAGAGAAAAAGAGAGAACGAGAGCGCAAGAGAGCCAGAGAGAGAGAGAGAGAGAGAGGGCAAAAGAGAGAGAGAGAGAGAGAGAGAGAGAGAGAGAAAGAGAGAGAAAAAACGAGGGAACGAGAGAGCAAGAGAGAGAGCGAGAGCGAGAGAGAGCGAGAGAGAGAGAGGTTAGGGTTAGGGTCAGGGTCAGGGTTAGGGTTAGAGAGAAGAGAGAGAGAGAGAGAGAGAGAGAGAGAGAGAGAGAGAGAGAGAGAGGGAGAGAGAGAAAAAAGAGAGAGAGAGAAAACGAGAGAGCGAGAGAGCGAGAGAGAGAGAGAGGTTAGGGTCAGGGTTAGGGTTAGAGAGAAAGAGAGAGAGAGCGCGAGAGGGAGAGAGAGAAAGCGAGAGAGAAAAAACGAGAGAGCGAGAGATTAAGAGAGAGCGAGAGCGAGAGAGAGAGAGAGAGAGGTTAGGGTTAGGGTTAGAGAGAAAGAAAGAAAGAGAGAGAGCGAGAGAGCAAGAGAGAGGGAGAGAGAACGAGAGAACGAGAGTACGAGAGAGAGAGAGAGAGAGAGAGAGGGAGAGAGAGAGAGAGATTGAGAGAGAGAGAGGGAGAGAGAGAGAGAGAGAGAGAGAGAGAGAGAGAGAGAGAGAGAGAGAGAGAGAGAGAGAGAGAGAAAAAAAGAAAGAGAGAGAGATATGCGCCACGGATAGGTAAAGGGAAATGTGACTGCATCTCAACCAAAACCCCGAGTTTTCTGACCCGACACATGGTCTTATATCTCTCCCCCCCTAGGATAGAAAAGGGGAGGAGAGATGTGGGGGAGAGGAACATATGCAGAAAGGAAATTGGGAAAATAAGAAAAGTATGAGACTCGGTAATTTGGGTCCGGGAATACTGGGATGTCCGATAGGCTCAGGCGAGTTAGGTTTATAAGGTTATCTCGCTACACATTCCCCAAAAGGGTCCGCCGACCCAGTTGGTTAGATAGAAGGCAGCGGAAGGCACAGGCCGGCGCATGTCTCCTTCAGTAAACCTCGCCGTACCGGAGTCGCATAAATTCTGGAATGGGTACGAAGGACGGCGAAGTGAGAATGCACCTCAACCAGAACCTCCCCCGAGTAGCTGAGGCGCTACCCAGGTCTTCGGCCAGCAAGATGGAAAAATAGAGAAAGGTGAGAGAAGAAAGCAGCCTAAAGTCCTACCCTTGGATTATATTATGTCTATTCACTTTGAACCCTTGTTTACCTCATAACTTGTTTTCATATTAAACCAACCGTTTCCCTTACAAGTTAGGTGTTGGGGTCAGCTAAGGAGTTCCTCCCCCGAAGGAGAAGAGCAAAGGCCCCGTCCTTCTGTCCTTACCTGCAACCTATAGCCGGCTCCAAAGCATCCTAACTGTTGCGGACACGCCAGTCATGTTGGCCAGGACTACTTGGGTCTTAATAAAGACCTTTTTTTTACCCTGAACTCGTGTTTGTGCTTATTGTGTGTTTGATTTTGACTGAACTTACCCGTTCTGGTCCCCTTTGAGGGAAAAACAAACTCTATCTTAAAGTCCTACCCTTTGAATTTTTATTTTTTGGTCTATTCACTTTGAACTATTTTTGAAGTAATGTCTCGTTTTTATATTAACCCCACAGTTTGCTGTAGAGGTTAAGGTTAGGGATTAGGGGTTATGGTTAGGGTTATGGTTAGGGTTATGGTTAGGGTTATGGTTAGGGTTATGGTTAGGGTTAGGGTTAGGGTTAGGGTTAGGGTTAGGGTTAGGGATTAGGGGTTATGGTTATGGTTATGGTTATGGTTATGGTTATGGTTATGGTTATGGTTAGGGTTAGGGTTAGGGTTAGGGTTAGGGTTATGGTTAGGGTTAGGGTTATGGTTAGGGTTAGGGTTAGGGTTAGGGTTAGGGTTAGGGTTAGGGTTAGGG
>NC_090853.1:20107500-20118474 GCF_024217435.2 Syngnathus scovelli | reverse complement strand
ACTACCCTACTCTACCCTGAACCCTACCCTACCCTACCCTACCCAAACCCACACCCACCCCACCCCACCCCTCACCCCCACCCCCACCCCACCCACCCCGACCCCCACCCCCACCCCACCCCACCCCACCCCCACCCCCACCCCCACCCCACCCCACCCCACCCCCACCCCCACCCCCACCCCCACCCCCACCCTCCACCCCCACCCCCACCCCCTACCCCCACCCCACCCCCACCCCCACCCCACCCCCACCCCCACCCCCACCCCCACCCCACCCCCACCCCCACCCCCACCCCCACCCCACCCCCACCCCCACCCCACCCCACCCCACCCCCACCCCACCCCCACCCCACCCCCCACCCCCACCCCCACCCCCACCCCACCCCCACCCCCACCCCACCCCCACCCCCACCCCTCCCCCACCCCCACCCCCACCCCACCACCCACCCTCACCCACCCCCACCCCCACCCCACCCACCCACCCCACCCCCACCCCCTCCCCCACCCCCTACCCCCACCCCACCCCCACCCCCACCCCCACCCCCACCCCACCCCCACCCCCACCCCCACCCCACCCCCACCCCCACCCCCACCCCCACCCCCACCCCCACCCCCACCCCCACCCCCACCCCCACCCCACCCCCACCCCCACCCCCACCCCCACCCCACCCCACCCCCACCCCTCCCCCACACCCCCACCCCCACCCCCACCCCCACCCCACCCCCACCCCCACCCTCCCACCCCCACCCCCACCCCACCCCCACCCACCCCACCCCCACCCCCACCCCTACCCCACCCTCCCCAACCCACCCTACCCCCACCCCCACCCCCACCCCAACCCCACACCCACCCCACCCCCTACCCCACCCTCACCCTACCCACCCTCACCCAACCCTAACCCACCCCCTACCCTCACCCTACCCTACCCCCTAACCCCTACCCCTACCCCACCCCTAACCCTACCTAACCCTAACCCTACCCCAACCCTAACCCCCTACCCTACCCTCACCCTACCCCACCCCTCCCCCACCCCCTAACCCTAACCCTACCCCCTAACCCCTACCCTCACCCTAACCCTACACCCACCCCCTACCACCCTAACCCTAACCCTAACCCCTAACCCTAACCCTAACCCTAACCCTAACCCTAACCCTAACCCTAACCCTAACCCTAACCCTAACCCTAACCCTAACCCTAACCCTAACCCTAACCCTAACCCTAACCCTAACCCTAACCCTAACCCTAACCCTAACCCTAACCCTAACCCTAACCCTAACCCTAACCCTAACCCTAACCCTAACCCTAACCCTAACCCTAACCCTAACCCTAACCCTAACCCTAACCCTAACCCTAACCCTAACCCTAACCCTAACCCTAACCCTAACCCTAACCCTAACCCTAACCCTAACCCTAACCCTAACCCTAACCCTAACCCTAACCCTAACCCTAACCCTAACCCTAACCCTAACCCTAACCCTAACCCTAACCCTAACCCTAACCCTAACCCTAACCCTAACCCTAACCCTAACCCTAACCCTAACCCTAACCCTAACCCTAACCCTAACCCTAACCCTAACCCTAACCCTAACCCTAACCCTAACCCTAACCCTAACCCTAACCCTAACCCTAACCCTAACCCTAACCCTAACCCTAACCCTAACCCTAACCCTAACCCTAACCCTAACCCTAACCCTAACCCTAACCCTAACCCTAACCCTAACCCTAACCCTAACCCTAACCCTAACCCTAACCCTAACCCTAACCCTAACCCTAACCCTAACCCTAACCCTAACCCTAACCCTAACCCTAACCCTAACCCTAACCCTAACCCTAACCCTAACCCTAACCCTAACCCTAACCCTAACCCTAACCCTAACCCTAACCCTAACCCTAACCCTAACCCTAACCCTAACCCTAACCCTAACCCTAACCCTAACCCTAACCCTAACCCTAACCCTAACCCTAACCCTAACCCTAACCCTAACCCTAACCCTAACCCTAACCCTAACCCTAACCCTAACCCTAACCCTAACCCTAACCCTAACCCTAACCCTAACCCTAACCCTAACCCTAACCCTAACCCTAACCCTAACCCTAACCCTAACCCTAACCCTAACCCTAACCCTAACCCTAACCCTAACCCTAACCCTAACCCTAACCCTAACCCTAACCCTAACCCTAACCCTAACCCTAACCCTAACCCTAACCCTAACCCTAACCCTAACCCTAACCCTAACCCTAACCCTAACCCTAACCCTAACCCTAACCCTAACCCTAACCCTAACCCTAACCCTAACCCTAACCCTAACCCTAACCCTAACCCTAACCCTAACCCTAACCCTAACCCTAACCCTAACCCTAACCCTAACCCTAACCCTAACCCTAACCCTAACCCTAACCCTAACCCTAACCCTAACCCTAACCCTAACCCTAACCCTAACCCTAACCCTAACCCTAACCCTAACCCTAACCCTAACCCTAACCCTAACCCTAACCCTAACCCTAACCCTAACCCTAACCCTAACCCTAACCCTAACCCTAACCCTAACCCTAACCCTAACCCTAACCCTAACCCTAACCCTAACCCTAACCCTAACCCTAACCCTAACCCTAACCCTAACCCTAACCCTAACCCTAACCCTAACCCTAACCCTAACCCTAACCCTAACCCTAACCCTAACCCTAACCCTAACCCTAACCCTAACCCTAACCCTAACCCTAACCCTAACCCTAACCCTAACCCTAACCCTAACCCTAACCCTAACCCTAACCCTAACCCTAACCCTAACCCTAACCCTAACCCTAACCCTAACCCTAACCCTAACCCTAACCCTAACCCTAACCCTAACCCTAACCCTAACCCTAACCCTAACCCTAACCCTAACCCTAACCCTAACCCTAACCCTAACCCTAACCCTAACCCTAACCCTAACCCTAACCCTAACCCTAACCCTAACCCTAACCCTAACCCTAACCCTAACCCTAACCCTAACCCTAACCCTAACCCTAACCCTAACCCTAACCCTAACCCTAACCCTAACCCTAACCCTAACCCTAACCCTAACCCTAACCCTAACCCTAACCCTAACCCTAACCCTAACCCTAACCCTAACCCTAACCCTAACCCTAACCCTAACCCTAACCCTAACCCTAACCCTAACCCTAACCCTAACCCTAACCCTAACCCTAACCCTAACCCTAACCCTAACCCTAACCCTAACCCTAACCCTAACCCTAACCCTAACCCTAACCCTAACCCTAACCCTAACCCTAACCCTAACCCTAACCCTAACCCTAACCCTAACCCTAACCCTAACCCTAACCCTAACCCTAACCCTAACCCTAACCCTAACCCTAACCCTAACCCTAACCCTAACCCTAACCCTAACCCTAACCCTAACCCTAACCCTAACCCTAACCCTAACCCTAACCCTAACCCTAACCCTAACCCTAACCCTAACCCTAACCCTAACCCTAACCCTAACCCTAACCCTAACCCTAACCCTAACCCTAACCCTAACCCTAACCCTAACCCTAACCCTAACCCTAACCCTAACCCTAACCCTAACCCTAACCCTAACCCTAACCCTAACCCTAACCCTAACCCTAACCCTAACCCTAACCCTAACCCTAACCCTAACCCTAACCCTAACCCTAACCCTAACCCTAACCCTAACCCTAACCCTAACCCTAACCCTAACCCTAACCCTAACCCTAACCCTAACCCTAACCCTAACCCTAACCCTAACCCTAACCCTAACCCTAACCCTAACCCTAACCCTAACCCTAACCCTAACCCTAACCCTAACCCTAACCCTAACCCTAACCCTAACCCTAACCCTAACCCTAACCCTAACCCTAACCCTAACCCTAACCCTAACCCTAACCCTAACCCTAACCCTAACCCTAACCCTAACCCTAACCCTAACCCTAACCCTAACCCTAACCCTAACCCTAACCCTAACCCTAACCCTAACCCTAACCCTAACCCTAACCCTAACCCTAACCCTAACCCTAACCCTAACCCTAACCCTAACCCTAACCCTAACCCTAACCCTAACCCTAACCCTAACCCTAACCCTAACCCTAACCCTAACCCTAACCCTAACCCTAACCCTAACCCTAACCCTAACCCTAACCCTAACCCTAACCCTAACCCTAACCCTAACCCTAACCCTAACCCTAACCCTAACCCTAACCCTAACCCTAACCCTAACCCTAACCCTAACCCTAACCCTAACCCTAACCCTAACCCTAACCCTAACCCTAACCCTAACCCTAACCCTAACCCTAACCCTAACCCTAACCCTAACCCTAACCCTAACCCTAACCCTAACCCTAACCCTAACCCTAACCCTAACCCTAACCCTAACCCTAACCCTAACCCTAACCCTAACCCTAACCCTAACCCTAACCCTAACCCTAACCCTAACCCTAACCCTAACCCTAACCCTAACCCTAACCCTAACCCTAACCCTAACCCTAACCCTAACCCTAACCCTAACCCTAACCCTAACCCTAACCCTAACCCTAACCCTAACCCTAACCCTAACCCTAACCCTAACCCTAACCCTAACCCTAACCCTAACCCTAACCCTAACCCTAACCCTAACCCTAACCCTAACCCTAACCCTAACCCTAACCCTAACCCTAACCCTAACCCTAACCCTAACCCTAACCCTAACCCTAACCCTAACCCTAACCCTAACCCTAACCCTAACCCTAACCCTAACCCTAACCCTAACCCTAACCCTAACCCTAACCCTAACCCTAACCCTAACCCTAACCCTAACCCTAACCCTAACCCTAACCCTAACCCTAACCCTAACCCTAACCCTAACCCTAACCCTAACCCCTAACCCTAACCCTAACCCTAACCCTAACCCTAACCCTAACCCTAACCCTAACCCTAACCCTAACCCTAACCCTAACCCAATTGGAAACAAATAGTAATTTACCCACGCTCTACCCAGATAGGAGAGCGCATGGATGCCGCACAGAGCAAGATGCTCTCGCTCCACCCAAATAGGGGAGTTGATGAATTAAGTGCGAGGTACGACTAATTTGAAAGCAAGTACAGCTGTCAATCTAACATGCCAAATCGAGACTCATTTATTACATATATAACAAAGGCGACCGGATAGGCAAAGTAAAATCAAAAACAAACAACAATTACAACACAAATACTTGTTTATTAAGCCCAATTTGGCCTGACCAGCATGGCTGGCGCAGCCACGACGGACAGGGTGCTCTGGGGCTGGTTGTGGGACGTGGGCGTGGATGGTAGGACCGTGCCTTTGCTCCTCTCCTTCGGGGGAGGAACTCCCTACATAATCCTAACTCGCCTGTGCCACCTCCACTGCCCCCCACGTTTCCAGTTTCCATTGAGCTCCTGCTGCGTCTGTGCGCTGTCCCCTAAACCGATCCTACCCTAACCCTAACCTAACCCCAAACCCTAACCCCAACCCTAACCCTAACCCTAACCCTAATCCAAATCCCTCCCTGACTCCCAATAGGAAAAAAATTCAACCTGTAAATCAAAAATTGGAAATTAAGAAGTCAAAAATTTGAACATAAACACAAAATTGAATATAAACTAAAAAGTGGTTGGAAGTAAATATTTACACTATCAAAAAACAATACTTACCTGATACAAGCCTGAAAAAAGGAAACAAACACAAAATTGAATATAAACTAAAAGTGGTTGGAAGTAAATATTTACACTATCAAAAAACAATACCTACCTGATACAAACCTGAAAAAAGGAAACACAGTTATACTTACCTATGCCGAGATCACATATTCACGCCCAACCGGTGCCTGCACAAGAAAAAAACAGAAATACACAAGAGCGAAAACAACAAGTTAATAAGCTAAAACAAGTTGATGGGAAATTATCCGGAACGAAACGCAAATTGCTGACATAAAACTATATAAGGACCGCTCAAAGCAGGAAACTCAGTCTCGATGCGGCCATGAAGGAGGAAACAGCTCCACATGCAATAAAACTAAATTTAGCTGCAATTCCCGTGTGCCAGACCTGAGGAAGGCACAAAAGATGCCGAAACGTTGTCGATGGCCACACGGAGGAAATAAAAGGGAGCGCAAATTAGCGCCGATAGGAAAACAATTAGACGCAAAATTATAATTTACCCACGCTCTACCCAGATAGGAGAGCGCATGGATGCCGCACAGAGCAAGATGCTCTCGCTCCACCCAAATAGGGGAGTTGATGAATTAAGTGCGAGGTACGACTAATTTGAAAGCAAGTACAGCTGTCAATCTAACATGCCAAATCGAGACTCATTTATTACATATATAACAAAGGCGACCGGATAGGCAAAGTAAAATCAAAAACAAACAACAATTACAACACAAATACTTGTTTATTAAGCCCAATTTGGCCTGACCAGCATGGCTGGCGCAGCCACGACGGACAGGGTGCTCTGGGGCTGGTTGTGGGACGTGGGCGTGGATGGTAGGACCGTGCCTTTGCTCCTCTCCTTCGGGGGAGGAACTCCCTACATAATCCTAACTCGCCTGTGCCACCTCCACTGCCCCCCACGTTTCCAGTTTCCATTGAGCTCCTGCTGCGTCTGTGCGCTGTCCCCTAAACCGATCCTACCCTAACCCTAACCTAACCCCAAACCCTAACCCCAACCCTAACCCTAACCCTAACCCTAATCCAAATCCCTCCCTGACTCCCAATAGGAAAAAAATTCAACCTGTAAATCAAAAATTGGAAATTAAGAAGTCAAAAATTTGAACATAAACACAAAATTGAATATAAACTAAAAAGTGGTTGGAAGTAAATATTTACACTATCAAAAAACAATACTTACCTGATACAAGCCTGAAAAAAGGAAACAAACACAAAATTGAATATAAACTAAAAGTGGTTGGAAGTAAATATTTACACTATCAAAAAACAATACCTACCTGATACAAACCTGAAAAAAGGAAACACAGTTATACTTACCTATGCCGAGATCACATATTCACGCCCAACCGGTGCCTGCACAAGAAAAAAACAGAAATACACAAGAGCGAAAACAACAAGTTAATAAGCTAAAACAAGTTGATGGGAAATTATCCGGAACGAAACGCAAATTGCTGACATAAAACTATATAAGGACCGCTCAAAGCAGGAAACTCAGTCTCGATGCGGCCATGAAGGAGGAAACAGCTCCACATGCAATAAAACTAAATTTAGCTGCAATTCCCGTGTGCCAGACCTGAGGAAGGCACAAAAGATGCCGAAACGTTGTCGATGGCCACACGGAGGAAATAAAAGGGAGCGCAAATTAGCGCCGATAGGAAAACAATTAGACGCAAAATTATAATTTACCCACGCTCTACCCAGATAGGAGAGCGCATGGATGCCGCACAGAGCAAGATGCTCTCGCTCCACCCAAATAGGGGAGTTGATGAATTAAGTGCGAGGTACGACTAATTTGAAAGCAAGTACAGCTGTCAATCTAACATGCCAAATCGAGACTCATTTATTACATATATAACAAAGGCGACCGGATAGGCAAAGTAAAATCAAAAACAAACAACAATTACAACACAAATACTTGTTTATTAAGCCCAATTTGGCCTGACCAGCATGGCTGGCGCAGCCACGACGGACAGGGTGCTCTGGGGCTGGTTGTGGGACGTGGGCGTGGATGGTAGGACCGTGCCTTTGCTCCTCTCCTTCGGGGGAGGAACTCCCTACATAATCCTAACTCGCCTGTGCCACCTCCACTGCCCCCCACGTTTCCAGTTTCCATTGAGCTCCTGCTGCGTCTGTGCGCTGTCCCCTAAACCGATCCTACCCTAACCCTAACCTAACCCCAAACCCTAACCCCAACCCTAACCCTAACCCTAACCCTAATCCAAATCCCTCCCTGACTCCCAATAGGAAAAAAATTCAACCTGTAAATCAAAAATTGGAAATTAAGAAGTCAAAAATTTGAACATAAACACAAAATTGAATATAAACTAAAAAGTGGTTGGAAGTAAATATTTACACTATCAAAAAACAATACTTACCTGATACAAGCCTGAAAAAAGGAAACAAACACAAAATTGAATATAAACTAAAAGTGGTTGGAAGTAAATATTTACACTATCAAAAAACAATACCTACCTGATACAAACCTGAAAAAAGGAAACACAGTTATACTTACCTATGCCGAGATCACATATTCACGCCCAACCGGTGCCTGCAAGAGAAAAAAACAGAAATACACAAGAGCGAAAACAACAAGTTAATAAGCTAAAACAAGTTGATGGGAAATTATCCGGAACGAAACGCAAATTGCTGACATAAAACTATATAAGGACCGCTCAAAGCAGGAAACTCAGTCTCGATGCGGCCATGAAGGAGGAAACAGCTCCACATGCAATAAAACTAAATTTAGCTGCAATTCCCGTGTGCCAGACCTGAGGAAGGCACAAAAGATGCCGAAACGTTGTCGATGGCCACACGGAGGAAATAAAAGGGAGCGCAAATTAGCGCCGATAGGAAAACAATTAGACGCAAAATTATAATTTACCCACGCTCTACCCAGATAGGAGAGCGCATGGATGCCGCACAGAGCAAGATGCTCTCGCTCCACCCAAATAGGGGAGTTGATGAATTAAGTGCGAGGTACGACTAATTTGAAAGCAAGTACAGCTGTCAATCTAACATGCCAAATCGAGACTCATTTATTACATATATAACAAAGGCGACCGGATAGGCAAAGTAAAATCAAAAACAAACAACAATTACAACACAAATACTTGTTTATTAAGCCCAATTTGGCCTGACCAGCATGGCTGGCGCAGCCACGACGGACAGGGTGCTCTGGGGCTGGTTGTGGGACGTGGGCGTGGATGGTAGGACCGTGCCTTTGCTCCTCTCCTTCGGGGGAGGAACTCCCTACATAATCCTAACTCGCCTGTGCCACCTCCACTGCCCCCCACGTTTCCAGTTTCCATTGAGCTCCTGCTGCGTCTGTGCGCTGTCCCCTAAACCGATCCTACCCTAACCCTAACCTAACCCCAAACCCTAACCCCAACCCTAACCCTAACCCTAACCCTAATCCAAATCCCTCCCTGACTCCCAATAGGAAAAAAATTCAACCTGTAAATCAAAAATTGGAAATTAAGAAGTCAAAAATTTGAACATAAACACAAAATTGAATATAAACTAAAAAGTGGTTGGAAGTAAATATTTACACTATCAAAAAACAATACTTACCTGATACAAGCCTGAAAAAAGGAAACAAACACAAAATTGAATATAAACTAAAAGTGGTTGGAAGTAAATATTTACACTATCAAAAAACAATACCTACCTGATACAAACCTGAAAAAAGGAAACACAGTTATACTTACCTATGCCGAGATCACATATTCACGCCCAACCGGTGCCTGCAAGAGAAAAAAACAGAAATACACAAGAGCGAAAACAACAAGTTAATAAGCTAAAACAAGTTGATGGGAAATTATCCGGAACGAAACGCAAATTGCTGACATAAAACTATATAAGGACCGCTCAAAGCAGGAAACTCAGTCTCGATGCGGCCATGAAGGAGGAAACAGCTCCACATGCAATAAAACTAAATTTAGCTGCAATTCCCGTGTGCCAGACCTGAGGAAGGCACAAAAGATGCCGAAACGTTGTCGATGGCCACACGGAGGAAATAAAAGGGAGCGCAAATTAGCGCCGATAGGAAAACAATTAGACGCAAAATTATAATTTACCCACGCTCTACCCAGATAGGAGAGCGCATGGATGCCGCACAGAGCAAGATGCTCTCGCTCCACCCAAATAGGGGAGTTGATGAATTAAGTGCGAGGTACGACTAATTTGAAAGCAAGTACAGCTGTCAATCTAACATGCCAAATCGAGACTCATTTATTACATATATAACAAAGGCGACCGGATAGGCAAAGTAAAATCAAAAACAAACAACAATTACAACACAAATACTTGTTTATTAAGCCCAATTTGGCCTGACCAGCATGGCTGGCGCAGCCACGACGGACAGGGTGCTCTGGGGCTGGTTGTGGGACGTGGGCGTGGATGGTAGGACCGTGCCTTTGCTCCTCTCCTTCGGGGGAGGAACTCCCTACATAATCCTAACTCGCCTGTGCCACCTCCACTGCCCCCCACGTTTCCAGTTTCCATTGAGCTCCTGCTGCGTCTGTGCGCTGTCCCCTAAACCGATCCTACCCTAACCCTAACCTAACCCCAAACCCTAACCCCAACCCTAACCCTAACCCTAACCCTAATCCAAATCCCTCCCTGACTCCCAATAGGAAAAAAATTCAACCTGTAAATCAAAAATTGGAAATTAAGAAGTCAAAAATTTGAACATAAACACAAAATTGAATATAAACTAAAAAGTGGTTGGAAGTAAATATTTACACTATCAAAAAACAATACTTACCTGATACAAGCCTGAAAAAAGGAAACAAACACAAAATTGAATATAAACTAAAAGTGGTTGGAAGTAAATATTTACACTATCAAAAAACAATACCTACCTGATACAAACCTGAAAAAAGGAAACACAGTTATACTTACCTATGCCGAGATCACATATTCACGCCCAACCGGTGCCTGCAAGAGAAAAAAACAGAAATACACAAGAGCGAAAACAACAAGTTAATAAGCTAAAACAAGTTGATGGGAAATTATCCGGAACGAAACGCAAATTGCTGACATAAAACTATATAAGGACCGCTCAAAGCAGGAAACTCAGTCTCGATGCGGCCATGAAGGAGGAAACAGCTCCACATGCAATAAAACTAAATTTAGCTGCAATTCCCGTGTGCCAGACCTGAGGAAGGCACAAAAGATGCCGAAACGTTGTCGATGGCCACACGGAGGAAATAAAAGGGAGCGCAAATTAGCGCCGATAGGAAAACAATTAGACGCAAAATTATAATTTACCCACGCTCTACCCAGATAGGAGAGCGCATGGATGCCGCAC
>NC_090853.1:20102500-20105000 GCF_024217435.2 Syngnathus scovelli | reverse complement strand
CCCGCAGAGGAAGATCGCAGTGGTGGCCAGTAAGCCCAGCCACTTCCCTCCCCACCAGGACCGCCCAAGAGGGGTGTCTACACAAGGGAGTCGGGCTTTGTCCCCTAACCCCAATCCTAACCCTGCCCTCAACCCTAACCCCAACCCTGACCCTACCCCCAACCCTAAACCTAACCCCAACCCTAACCCCAACCCATACCCCAATCCCAGTCCCTATCTACGTCCCACCAGGAACAGAACTTCCAAACAGTAGGACAATTAACATAATTAGGACAAATTGGTTTTATTTTATTTAGACCCACTTACATCTAATACCTACCTGGATACTTACCTCCAATTGGAACCACGCGTCTGGTCCCCGGACCACGCCCACCTGAAAAAAAAGCAGAAAAAATTGACAAAACGGAATAACACAAAAATATGAACAAAAGTCACCAAATGTTTTCAATAATATAATTACAAATTTGCAAAAACCCAATACACATATATAATCCACCTACCTATGTATTATTTACCTGTAGTTTGAACAGCAATCCGAGATCCTAGACCACGTCTACTTGAAAAACAAAATACATCAAAAACATTAAAAAAAAACAATTAAAAAACATTAAAAAACAAAAACAAAAAAAAAAAATTAGTATGTTTACATTATTCTACAATACCAATTCCAAGTTGACCAAATTATAATTATTTTGTTTAAACCCAATATGAAGGCTAGTTTAATTATGAAAATTAATTGGAAAATGCAAATATAAGCTAAAACACGTTACATTTCTAAAACGAAATTTCGAAAAACAAAAAAGATTTAAAACTTCAACCGAGCTGAGGGTATAAAAGGAATCCGCAAGGCAAAGAGCCTTTAGTGCGAATTTGGACTGCAAGCAAGACACATTGTTGCACCTTACAAAACAAAAATAGTTTTTCATATAATACATGTGTGCCAGACCTGATGAAGGCTTGAGATAGCCGAAACGTTGTCAGGGCACACATTGCATATTGGCCAGAATAAATCAAAAAAGAAACTTTATTTTTTTTAAAAAACAACTTTATTAAATATATAACAAAGGCAAATTCTAGATCCACAGCCATGGATCAGGGTTGGACGACGGTCCACTATGGCCGACGCCACCGCGTTGCCCGCCGGAACCGTGAGCTGGGGGCTGATTGGAATCCCGGATGGATGGACCGTGCTTTTGCCTTTCCCTCCTCCAGGAGGGGGGGCTCCCACCATAATCCTAACCAGCCTGTGCCTCCTCCGGATCCCTCCAGACCTCCTGGCTCTAGGTTCGATTCCTATGCGACAGTAGTTCGCCAAGGCCGCAGGCAACCGCGTCAGGACCAACGTGGTCCCCCTCCAGCTGCAACCCGGACCTCCAAGTGGAGACCAGCAGAGGCCGGATTTGGTCGCCTGATCCGCAAAATCTATAACTTGATTAAGGTCTACCACCACCTGAACAATGTAGACCCCCAGCAGTGGGCTACACAACCTCGGATGATCACCAGGATGGAGGAGGTGTTGTCCACAATGATCAAGCCGGCATTCCTAGATAGCAGGGTTGTGCGGGACATTGTGGACAATGCCAAGACCTGGGGCAAGACCACCTGCCAGATCCTCAAACGTCATTACGAGTCCCACCTACCGTTCTGCCGGTCCGACATGGAATTTGCACTCCAAGACAACAATCTAGAATGGGAGGCTGCTTTCCAAGTGGCGGTTGGTTGGGCCAAGCGAAATTTTCCACGCCTACTACCAGGCACAATTTCGGAGGTTGAGAACGAGATTTTGGACTTTCTGGAAGACTTGCCGCGCTCCGATCCCAACCCTGACCCCCATCCTACTCCTGGCCCCAGTCCTATTCTCGCCCCCAACCCTAACCCTAACCCCAACCCCAACCCTAACCCTATCCCAAACCCTAACCTGGAGCTGCGGTTTCCCGCTCCCACTCCGCTCCCGCAGCGACCTAGACTCACACCTGTCGCCAAAAAGAAGACCCAAGATTCGGAGCCAGGGGAAGTGGTTGAGATCCAAACCCAAAAATTGACAGTGTCCCTACGCCCGCAGAGGAAGATCGCAGTGGTGGCCAGTAAGCCCAGCCACTTCCCTCCCCACCAGGACCGCCCAAGAGGGGTGTCTACACAAGGGAGTCGGGCTTTGTCCCCTAACCCCAATCCTAACCCTGCCCTCAACCCTAACCCCAACCCTGACCCTACCCCCAACCCTAAACCTAACCCCAACCCTAACCCCAACCCATACCCCAATCCCAGTCCCTATCTACGTCCCACCAGGAACAGAACTTCCAAACAGTAGGACAATTAACATAATTAGGACAAATTGGTTTTATTTTATTTAGACCCACTTACATCTAATACCTACCTGGATACTTACCTCCAATTGGAACCACGCGTCTGGTCCCCGGACCACGCCCACCTGAAAAAAAAGCAGAAAAAATTGACAAAACGGAATAACACAAAAATATGAACAAAAGTCACCAAATGTTTT